>NW_019396073.1:48357-133928 GCF_000591075.1 Eurytemora carolleeae | reverse complement strand
TCGCCATTCTTTCTTTCTTTTCATTCTGCGTGGGGGGCCCCCCCCTCTCAGGTGCTAGGGGAGGGCGCGCGCCCGGCCGCCCCCCCCTAGTTGCGCCTCTGAATTTGATGTCGTCTTTTTAGATAATTCTTTGATTTAGTAATAGTAATACCTACTGAGAAAGTTGCAATCTTCAAGAGTTTCGTCTGCTATGTTCATATTTCGTTTGTTTATGTTTTGACTGCATATCGGTTGTATGCTCAGTAAAATAAGAAAATTACAGTATATACAAACAGAGTAAACTTGTCCGTCTTCACTGTCCATCTTGTGGAGAAATCATAAACACATCTTTACAGTCTTTTACCCTTTTCATAAAATAAACTGTAGCAGACATAATAATATTATGGCTTTTGAAATTAGGTATTACAATGCTAATTCATAACAAAGACGATATCCAATTCGTCACTGAATTCCCATGTTTTTTTGGGACAACCTGTATATTCTTATTAAAGAATTTGCGAATATTGCATTTGATATTAACATTTCTTCGAACTTTACGAAAACAGTTTCTTTGCCGCGGATTATTCTTAAACAGTTCGTAGGCGGAAGTAATTGTCTAGCTAAAACCTAAAAAATACAATTTTAATCCTCTTAATTTTAGAATTTGAATTGCTTATTTCTGGAATATATTTTTAATATTGTTCAGAGAATCTAGACATAAAATGGCCAGTACAGGGGTCTTACCCTTTATAAGGGGTATAGATCTTACTATGAACGACTTACAGGTATTTGAACTTTTCATTCATATTATATACAATACAATGTACATGATTCATTTGTTCCTAATTTTTGTATGTAACATTAATACATTTAAAGGTTTTGAGCGCACCGTTTAATGTAATTTGATGCTTTTATCTAGTCTTTAGCATCTATTTATTAAGAAATCATAATGCTAAATTGCGTGTAATGCTTGTAATGCACGTATGTCAATGGAAACGTTTTATCAACTAGTAAATTTTTGAACCGTTTCTGATAATTTCTTCAAGACATGGGGGGTAGGGGTCCGCCCTAGTATACGATTTTTGGACCCCCCCCCCCCATCCTATCAATTTTTTACATGACCACTTTTTCGACAACTTTCAACAAAATTAGTATACATTTAGGGTTAGGTTAAGTTTAGACAATTTCTGAGCCGAGCGCTTCGGCTAGGCCAGGCTAGGGGGCCGAGCGCTGCGGCTAGGACAGGCAAGGGGCCGAGCGCCGTTACTAGGACAGGCTTGGGAGCCGGGCGCTGCGGCCAATTGGTCAATTGTATCAATGTCTTACATATAAGATCCATGTACAAAATTGATAGGATGGGGGGGGGTATAAAAATTATCTTATTATAAGTTTTTTACATAATATTTATTTGAAGGATGACAAGTTTCCTGAGGCTATGGAGGATATGACGTCATTACGCTGGCTTAAACTCAACAATGCTAACCTGACGTAAATATATTCGTAATGATAAAGAATTTATTCTGTTTATAAAATTTCTAACTATATAAAGAAGAAGAAAGTGCCATGTTCGCTAAGAAATATTGTTTAGAATATTTGTTTCCTTGCTCGCCTAGATGTCTTACTTAAAGCAAGTTAAAGGGCACTGAAGGGAATTTAATGAATCTTAAAAAAGGGTGTAATTGTCTACATGTAAATTGTAGAAGTAATTTATTAATATTTTACATACTTTTTTTCGAATACACAAAAAAAATGTGTTGAACCCCCTGTTGTTCTGGCAGGAAGATCCCTGATGAGTTGGGAAAGCTGGTGAAGTTGGAGCACCTCACCATCAAGAGAAACAACCTGGAGTCCCTCAGCTCACAGCTCAGCAACATGCACTGCCTTAGGAATATTCAATTTATTATTCTTCTGCTGTCCTCGTTACTTCTAAAGTTCTAATGACCCTCCACTATTAAAGAGCATTAAAGAGCATTAAAATGTAGATATCTTGTCTATTCAGAGCATTTAATGGTACCTTTGTGAATCTGACATGCCACACCGAATAAAGGGTCACTTAAATTATGTCAAAAGTCCCTCAAATTATGTCAAAAGTCCCTCAAATCTTTTATTTACTGGATATAAAACATTACGATGTTATTTACCTTGTAAACTAATGTTCTAAGCTAATTAGAATTTGAAAAAAAAACTTTTCTTAATTTTATAAGTTTAAGTTTGTCAAATTTTGAATATCTAGAACCTTGAACCTGCGTTACAATAATCTTACACACACAAATATTCCCGTGGAGGTAAAAGCACAACTTAATTGCCATAAACGATTGACAACAGTTAATTACAAACCTTTATAGGAGAAATTATGTCATAGAAGCAGTGCTTAGGATTCGGATCCGTTGGATCTGCAAGATTTTGACTTCCTGGATCCGGATCCGCAAAAATATGCGGATCCACGGATTTACTCTCAAACCCCAAATCTGAACTAGCATAAAAATAAGCGAAAAAACAAAACAAAATTTGAAAATTTGCTTTGTTAAAAAAATTCAGTATTTTTTTTTGGAATTAAACTTAATCCAGATCCAATTTTTTTCAGAGCGGATCCAAGATCCGGATCCGCATCAAAATTAAATGAATCCTTAGCACTGCATAACAGTTAGAACTAATTTTAATTGATTTGTTATCTCTTATCTTAGTCGTCTTTGCCATAGCTCCCGTCGTTGACTATTCAGACACTGACAATTTTCAGTTGGACTTAGAAAACAGATTTCTCAATCATTGATTCGTAGTAAATGATAAGATAAAAGGACACTTAAATTACGGTTTTAAAAATGTTTTTTGTTGTTGCCTATTTCCCTTTATTTAAAAACATTTTCAATGTTTATTGTCAATTTTATTTTACTTAAGCAGGGAAATTGAATGTCTTGAGAAAAAAATCCTTTTCTCATTCATGAAAAAGATTTTTTTATATCTCTAAGGTCGATCTTATATCTTCTTGAGAAATGGGAAAATAAATGATTTTTTTCTATGAAATTTTTTTGAAGAAATTCAAAGAAACGTATTTAGACGTAATGTTTGTTTCTTATCCTCTAGGTTTTTGAGAATGAGGAACTCTCAACCCTTGATCTTTCACACAATCAACTACAGCAGATACCAGAGGGGTTACTGAGGTAGTACTAGGAGAAGGGGGTGGGGGGGTATTTGTGGATATATTATCCAACCTGATGTCAGGGGAAAGTTTGAAGTGGCGACGTTGGGAGTTTTATTTTTTGTTTTAACACAAACATATATTGCTTTTTGTGTTACATTTTTATTGTATTTGTAGGTGCCGGAGTTTATTGGTGTTAAATCTTTCACACAATCAGGTGAGACAATTTCTTCTTGGAGTAAAAATTTGTTAATTGTGTCTTTTTTTATTAGAATTAATTTTTCACTTAGAGCAGCTATTTTGTACAATAAAAAACATGCGACTTTAAGATATCCTTATATTGAACTAATAATCTGATCATTGATCAAACGCAATCTTATGTCATCCGACTTTTTTTTTATCAAAATCATCCCGTTTTATAAGAATTCATGTAACGGCGTCAGAAGTCATCCAAATTTTATCCGATTTGAATAAAGATTTTTTAATTAGATTGAGATGGTTCCAAGTCAGCTGTTTATGGCAACAGCTGATCTTCTTCACCTTGACCTGGCGAATAATGAACTAGATGCGCTCCCTCCACAGCTAAGAAGGTACCCCCCCCCTCTCCACAAACACATGTATCTAGGGGCATATTTGGTAGAACAGTGGCTCTGCTGGCTTTATGCCTTTTCGCAATATATAATTTTCGATGGCTGGAAGCGTCTACCCTTTTGTATGATTGAATGGTGGGTTATCACAAAGATAATAATCAAAATAAACTGTTTTTACGTTATCTGCTAAAATGAATCTTTTAAAAATAAATACTAACTTATTTCAGGTTTAAATATTTATATATAAATATATTAAAAATATTTAAATCATTTCAGGTTGGGTAACTTGCAGACCTTAGTGCTGAGTAACAATCCTCTCTCCCACTTCCAGATCCGTCCCCTCCCCGCCCTCACAGAGCTCAGAACTCTTCACCTTAGGAACACACAGAGAACCCTCTCCAACATCCCTGTAAACCTGGAACCCTTGGTTCATCTGGCAGACGTAGATCTCAGCCAGAACCATCTTACTAAGGAACTAAACCTAATCGATTGATTGATTGATTGATCGATTTATTGATCAATTGATTTTATAGCTGTCGCAATACTTAGAGAATTAAAGATATTTGGTTGAGGAATAAGAAATTTATCAAATTTTTATAGAAAATTAACGTTTAATATTCCAGTGTTTGATTGATTAGTGAATAAACAAGCAATTGATTGATTATATGATTACGGTTTGATCGATTTTAAGATTCCTGAGGGATTGCTTGTGATCTCCGGTCTGAAAAGATTAAATCTGGGCAGTAATATGATCGACGAAGTGAGTCCAGGGATAGAGAGATGGAATCAATTAGAAACCTTGATTCTTTCAAGGAATAAGGTTAGTACCGATTCATTAGGAATTTTACGCAGGGCTCTGTAGCTGGGGTTATCCAATAAGAGAAAATAATAACATTCGGATCGTTATCGCCAAGTACGACTAGTCAAAGAGGCCAGTTAAAAATTAATTCGGTAAAATCAACATATGAAACCGAACAGCTGATAATGTGCAACAGTAATGATATAATTGCATGACTGGCCGCTAGGTGGTATCGAACTGACTTGATGTTTTCATTGTATTGTAAACATATCTGTTCCTTTGTCCTTGGGTTTTAGAGATTGTTCATTATTCGAATGAAACCCAATGATGTTAAGATTGCTTGTTAAGCATGGTTTTCTCTTGTAATAGTTCTATTTCGTTGTATTGTGATTGATTAATTGATTGTTTAATGGTTGAAAATATTTCCAATGTGTTTAGATAACAAGCCTGCCTGGAAGCCTCTGTAAGCTGTTTAAACTCAAGAAACTGTATGTATGTGAGAACCAGTTAGATTTTGAAGGTGAAATTAGTTACAAAAAAATTGTAAATAAAGATTTTTTCTTTTTAATTTTTAACATCTCATGTTTGAATGATGTGTTCATTTGTCATTTTTTTAAAAGATTGTTAAGATAGATTTTTCGTTATTATTTCGTATAATAAATCTGCAATTCTGTATAACAAAACTATTTCTTATTCAAACGTTTTTAATTGTGCCTTACGTCTTTCAAATCTTTTGCCGGTGATTTTAGTAAATTGTAGAAAACAATATTTGCATAAAACTGGCACAAGAAGAATTAGATAGCAGTTACCTTTGATTGTGAACAAAATATTTCACTTTTTCAAACACAACTGATTAATTTAATTGATTAAATTAATTGATTTGATTAATTAATTAATTTATTGATTGATGTTTGATTGTATTCATCTATTGTTTGTTATAGAATCCATAAAGGTCAAGCATAATTGATTAATTGATTAATTGATTAAAAGGTTGTTTGATTAATTGATTTATTGGGGTATGATTATATTTATTATTAGTTTATTTCGTACACAATGAAGTTACAATAGAAGATTAAAGCAAAGAAATATATTTCGAGGTGTACACTGTACACTACATTCATATTTTAACGAAGAATGAAAAAACATAAAAATATTCAATAATATCTATAAAAACATAAAAAGTGTTAATAACAATTGATTAATTAATTGATTGCTTGATTGGTTTTTTTTGTTGTCTGTTCAGAATCCATAAAAGTTAAGCACCATTCATCATTGATCAGATTTAATTGACTAATTGTCTGGTTGATTGATTTATGAAATCTTTTTTTTATTTATTGTTAGTTTAGGAATCTATAATGGTTACGCGTGATTGATTGATTGATATGCTGCTTTATAAGTTGCATGAATGATTGATTGGTGTTGGTTGATTGATTGGTTGGTGTATATTTATAATTCTGTTAAGGAATCCCTGCTGGTATTGGTAAATTATCTTGTCTGGAAATATTCTCTGCTGCTGATAATAATTTAGAAATGATTAGAGAAGGTTTGACATAATCAAAAATATTATATTTTTTCCTCCTTGGTCCGACGTTTTTCCTTATAAATGTACCCGTCCGACGTTTGTACTGGTCCGACGTTTGTACCAGTCTGACGTTTGTACTGGTCCGATGTTTGTACTGGTCCGACGTTTGTACTGGTCCGACGTTTGTACTGTCCGACGTTTGTACTGTCCGACGTTTGTAAGTCTTATGTTTGTACCGTCCGACGTTTGTGGGTCCGACGTTAGTACTGGTATCGAAAAATTATCTTTCTCTTGGAAACAGATACAAAATGTTTAAAAGGGCGGAAAGAAAAAACAATTAGTAAAAATAAAGAAAACATGAATCAAATAAACTTAATACCGGCCGAAATTATACTTTTTTTTGTAACAGTTCTGCGTCTGCAGTGTTAATTATATTTTGAAATTAGTATAAATCGAGTTTTAGACGAAACCGTTAACAAATGATTAAGAAAAAATATAATGATGTATAACGGAGTAAAAAGGCATGAAAGAAAATGAAAATATGACAGCAAGACCTGATTACGGGAGTACCAAAAAAGAAAGCTAAAAATAACAAACAATTTTTCTTTATTCAGGTTTATGTAGATGTGCTTCCTTGAAGAAACTAATTTTAGCAAGGAATAAATTAATCACACTTCCTGATGCTATTCATCTTACAGAACTTCAAGTTTTAGATCTTAAGGTAAAATAATTTATACCCTTTCCCTTTGCCTTCCCTCCGCCCCCCCCCCCTCCCCTACTTAATATTTGATTAGGATTTCTCTTATAGATTCTATTATGGATTCTCTTATGATTATAATATTGTTAAAATTAACTTAAAAATTCTTTAAGTATTATTTTTTGTCAGGTAATTGTCAGACATTTCACGTCTGAATGATTCAGAATCTAAAAATGTTCGTAACCTTTAAGGGAAATTACCGTTTGGAATATATCATTTGGGAAAGTTTAATTTCTATTTAATTACTTGGGCAATGTCTATCACCTTATTATTGTAGGGTACCGCGGAGTTAATAATGCCTCCTAAACCTAATTATTGTAGGGTACCGCGGAGTTAATAATGCTTCCTAAACCTAATTATTGTAGGGTACCGCGGAGTTAATAATGCCTCCTAAACCTAATTATTGTAGGGTAACCCTGAGTTAATAATGCCTCCTAAGCCTAATTATTGTAGGGTAACCCTGAGCTAATAATGCCTCCTAAACCTACTGAGCTGATGCGAGGAGCTGGAGCAGAATTCTACAATATAGATTTCTCTCTACAAAACCAGCTTCGTCTTGCAGGGGCTAGTGTTCCCCCAGATCTACAGGATCAGGTATTGATGAATTGAGATAGAGATATCTTCGTTTTTCCAGCGGCGTCCAGTTCCCAAATACTATTTGATCAAATTGCGAATTCTTATTTGTTTAGAATGTTTAGAAATCTTTAAGTAACTACTCAGATAGATTGATTTATCCAAATCTTGATATAATAATCAACGCCCATCATGGCATACAAGTTCTTATTTAATTCAATATCATGATGGAGATTCTTTTTTTTCTATTTAAAAAATCTGTTAACAGTGTCGCAACTTTTTTATCCTAATCTTAGCAAAAAAATTTTTGTTAAGATTGATGCCACTATAAAATTGAAGTTAGAATTTTGGAGACATTCCCTTTATGTGGATTTAATATCTAGAGGCAGGAAAAGGACCCTGTAGCGAGGAAAATGAGGTTGAGACGAAGAAGAGGGGATGCAGGGGAGGCTGACGAGGACCAGAAAAAGGTAATGTGACCTCGCCAAAATGCAAGAAAAGTCAAAGACAAACGCCACAAGAGGTGCAGTGCTATTGTTCAAAATGTTTTGACCTTTCAACCCCCCTCCTCCAAAAAAAAAGTGAAAACCCAATTTTATGAAGAAAAAAAACTCCATTTATGAATAATTTTAAACAGTTTAACCATTTTCCATCTATTTATCTATCAACAAGCCAACCAACCAACCAACCAACCAACCAACCAACCAACCAACCAACCAACCAACCAACCAACCAACCAACCAACCAACCAATCATCAAACTAACCAACCAATGTTAAGGTGCTGAAAGGAATGACAGATGTAGCTCTGGAACGTGAGGCTGGGGTGTTGGATGAGAGTGCTGAATCTATTAAAGCTAAGAAGTGGGATGAAGCACTAGAGAAACCTGCTCTAGACTACTCAGAGTTTTTTGATTCAGATGTTGGTAGCTTCCCAGGACTCAGTATTTGGGAGATAGAAAACTTCTATCCGAACCAGGTAAACATGGTCAGAAAATTGATGTATAGAAATCAGAGACTTTGAAAAATAAGATTTTGGAACACCAAAATAATCAGAGATTTGGGAAACTAAGATTGTGGAACATCAAAATTATGGTAAAACTTGGAAACTATGGGATACTGAAAATTCATGAAAAACTGAGAATTTATGGGAAGCTTAGAAGTTATGGGAACTAAGAAATATTAGAAAGCAAAATTTTGGAAAAATAGAAAATTGAAGGAAAGTGCACGGTATTGTACTTTAATGTACTCCAATGTACTCCACTGTACTGTACTTTACTGTACTTTAAATATAGCACAAAAACTACAACAATAATATACAACAGTACTGTACTGTTGTATATTATTGTTGTTGTTTTTGTGCTATATTTATTTTTATTCTAGGTTGATGAATCTGTTCATGGAAAGTTCTACGAAGGGGATTGTTACATTGTCCTGCACACCTTCCTAGATGAAAACCAGAGCCTGGATTGGGGAATATATTTCTGGATCGGAGAAAAAGCGACATTAGACAAGCGAACATGTAGCGCCATGCACAGTGTTAATCTTAGAAACTATTTAGGTTCGGTTATATATTTTCTTAATTAAAGTTAAACCTTGATGCATTATATCTTATTTTGATGTATTTTACTTCTAAACATGACGGAAGAATATCAACGTGCTTTATAAATGAGGAGGGGGGGGGGGAAGAAGAAGATCTACAGGGTTGCCCACAGAAGAGGAGACAGTAATGACTACCTGACTATTCCAAGTAAAAATTAAGTTTTCTGTCTTGATTATAGTCTTTTAATGGTATTTTTATTGAGTGGGGAAAGAAAGAATTGAGTTTATGGTTGCAGGAAATTATAAATTTATAGAAACAGACAGTAAAAAATCCGTCTCGGAAGTTGGAGGGTAACCCTGTATGATCTCTAAAAAAATCATTGAATTATTAACTCCGTTATTAGGTGCTAATTGTCGAACTATACGTGAGGAGCAAGGTGATGAATCAGAAGAATTCTTGAAAATATTTGGACCCAACCTGACCTATGTACAGGGACAACGTACTGCATCAGGTATGTACACTGTACAGTTTGAAATAAATATTTTGGCGGATATTTTTCTCATAGAGTTTTACAAGAAAGTAGCGGTAAATTAGTTTTAGGAAAAAATTACGTCACTTTTTCAATATTTTCAAATCAGAAAGATAAATGAAAACTGAGGGTTGGGGAGTGAATATCTTCAAAATAGAAATATGAATTCATTAAACAGTTCAGAATAAAAGGAAATAACACCCCCTTCTAATTTTTTGTCACTTTTTTAATTCTTAAATTTGTGATTTAGGAAAGTTTCCTTAATTTAGTTTTGAATTTTTGGAATCAATTATAGAAAAATATTAAATTAAAGAAGTACGTTATTAGCTTATATATTTAATATAATTTAATTTTAGGATTTTACACCGTTGAAGAGGTTGAGTACACTGTACGGTTGTACAGAATTCATGAAGCAGCAAATGGAATTCATTTAGAGGTAGATTATCAGAATATATATATATCATATTATAAGCAGTGCTTAGGATCCATTTAATTTTGATGCGGATCCGGATCCATATCCGGATCCTGAATCCGCACTGGAATAAAATCCAGATCCGGATCCAGGTTATGTCTTTAAGATATACTAAATTTTTTAACATAGCAGAATTTTATAATTTTTGGTATATCTCTTTTTTTCAATCAGATTTGGGTTTTGAGAGTAACAAATTTTTGGTGGATATTTTGCCCCTTGGATCCGGATCCGTGGATCCGCATATTTTTACGGATCCGGATCTAGGAAGCCAAAATCTTCCGGATCCGCATCCTAAGCACTGATTATAAGAATACTATCTTGGGAACCTAGAATCTCAAAACCAAGCAAAGAACATTCCCGTGGTTCTCCCTCGTTCCCCTAACAAAATTTGAGACACATCGATCAAGGGGTTCCTGAATCGGACAAACAAACAGACATACAGAGATTACAACTTTATATACATACTAGCTTGGGAACCCAGCATTGCACTGGGTAGTCATTGTTAGTCCCGCCGTTTACCCGCTCTTTCTCGTAAATTATGATTTTAGCCTTTTTCCCCTTCTGAATTTAGAATCTCAAAACCAAGCAAAGAACATTCCCGTGGATCTCCCGAGTTCCTCAATCAAATTTTGAGGCAAAACGGTGGTTCATGATTTATGATCGGACAAACAGACAGACAAACGGAGATTACAGCTTATTTATATCGATAGATGTGCAATAACATATCAGAATATGACTCTTACAATGTACACCAATTGTACTCTGTACTGCACATTCTGTACACTAACGGTAAGCTTACTGCACACTGTAATGTACTCTGATCAATGTACAGGGCGTAGCAGCTGAGTTCCAAAGTCTGGATACAAGATATGTTTTCCTCCTGGACGCAGGCCTTAGGTAGTTATACTCAAACCTAAATAGACTAGTCGTGATTTTCGAAAGACGCTCCCGCCCCTAAATGATAAACTTTTATTTGTGTCAAAAAGAAATTCATCAGGATTTAACGCGTACTTCTTAAATATCATGTGACAATATAATGATTATGTTTATTTGTCCCGCATGTACGTGTGAAAATAAATTAGACATTATTTTTACGTCTTTTCGCAAAAAAAAATATTTTTATACACTTTTTCTCATTTACAAGCTATAATGCCGCGTTTATTTCTTGCTTTAGTAAAATTTAAGGCTTGGTAGTAGGGAATCAGGAGGGAGTCCCTAAAAGTCTGATTTTTTTTTCTTTCAGCATTTGGTTTCTTTAGGATAATGGTTTGGTACGGTAAGAACTGCAAGAACGTGTTAAAGTCTAAGGCCCGACTAATGGCTGAGCGGATTAACAAGAATGAAAGGAAAGGGAAGGCTGGAATCCATATATTCTGCCAGGGTGATGAACCTGGAATATTCTGGCAATCTCTGGTGGAGTTTGCGGACGAGGATTCGTATCCTGAAGGTCCTATTGTGGACAGTGTGCCGGAGGATTTTAAACCTTTGGTGCCTAGACTCTACACAGTTGGACTAGGAATGGGATATCTTGAGTTACCACAGGTAAATGTGTCTACAGAGTTGGACTTGGGATGGGATATCTTGAGTTACCACAGGTAAATGTATTTATAGACTCTACACAGTTGGACTAGGGATGGGATATCTTGAGTTACCACAGGTAAATGTATTTATAGACTCTACATTGTCGAACTAGGGATGGGATATCTTGAGTTACAAAAGGTAAATATGTATTTATAAGACTCTACGTAGTCGGGCTAGAGATGGGATATCTTGAGCTACCACAGATACATTTTTTCTAGACTACATGGTCGGGTTTGGGATGGGGTACCTCTCGAGACTTTCAAAAGATCATTGAGATTAATTCTGGTGACCTAGTGACTGATCATGTGATTATATTAATTGATCATGTGATTTGATTAATTGATAATGTGATTTGATTAATTGTGCCCAGGTTGAGATCCCTGGAAATAAGTTGAAACAGGAGCACCTGAACACGAAGAACGTGTATATCCTGGACTGTTACTCCGACCTGTTTGTCTGGGTTGGAAAGAAATCAACACGGCTGGTGAGAGTGGCGGCTCTCAAGCTCTCTAGTGAGCTCTTCTCTATGCTGATCAGACCAGAGTATGCTATGATCCATAGGTGGGTGAATATACACCATATTAGTCCTTGTAATTTATTACCATATTTAAAAAAAATTATGTTTTTAAAAAAATGTATGGTTTCTCAATACACATGAGATTTCTTTCTAGTCCCTGATGACGTAGGAATCAACATGAATTTTTGATAATAACTTTTGATTAAATATGGGTGAATTAAAACATAAAATGAAATCCAACTTCTAAACAAAATGATGAGATATTAGAAATTCGGAAAGTTTCAGTTTTATATTTGTACAATGTACATGCATACTAAAATGAAAAGGAACACATTTCTGAATACATCTTTTTTAATAAGAAATATTTACATAAAGATGGTTTTTTCTCTTCATATTTTCACGTTAGTAGTCTATTCAAAATAGTTATATTTCCTATTTCTAGTCAGTCCGAAGGAACTGAGTCCCAGGTGTTTAAGACCAAGTTTATCGGCTGGGATGATGTCATCGGGGTGGATTTTACGCGAACAGCACAAAGTGTACAGAGAACAGGAGCGGACCTACAAAAATGGGCGAAACAACAAGAAACTAAGGTTTGCGGATTTTCACAGCAAGTATTTTTTTGTCGAAAACATTGAAAAAATTAAATTGTTCGTTATATTTAGATTGATTTGTCGGCGCTGTTCCAGCCTCGACAGCCTTCAATGTCGAAGGAGGAGGCTCAGAGGTTTGCTGAGGATTGGAACGAGGATTTAGAAAAAATGGAGGTCTATAAAATATTAATATTATTATTTTAAATCAACTTGTCATTTCATGAAATTAGGGCTGACGCTCCTGTCCATTACGTCTAACAATAATAAAAATAATAAAGCTTGACATTTTTTAGAAACGGCACTTAGCTTCTGCATGTCGTCTTTATATGCTTTTTTACTCATGTAATCTATTCTTAGGCGTTTGTTTTTGAAGGAAAGAAGTTTGTGAAACTTCCCGAGGAAGAGAAAGGAATATTTCATTCCAGGGACAGCTATGTTTTTCTTTGCAGGTAAAAGTTGATTGATTGCCATATTTTAAATTTTAATGGGATTGCGGTTGTTTCTATGTAGTTCTAATTGACCCATTTTTTGAATGCATTTTGAAAAATTATGATGGGAAAAAATGGTCCCACGAATCGTGGATTTCTACCCAAAAAAATAATTATGTTAACATAATGTTTTTCTCTGTTAAGCTACTGTTCTGATTAGTGAATAACACTTATATTTTAAAGTGAAATTAAAATAGTGTACAATTCCTTTTAGTTAAATTGGATTTATCAAATATTAGCTATGATACAAATATTTTTCACACGGATTAAGTTTTCCTAGACAGATTTTTTAATTTTTAAAAATCGCTCTCTAGGACAGACCCTTAAATAGATACTTTATTTACATTTGATTTTTAATGGAAGGGTCACATTTCCCTGGAAACGTTTTTGATGGGATTCAATGCTAATAAATTCTGGTTTAGGTATTGGGCTCCGGGAGAGTCGGAGAACCCTGAGGAGGACGAGGATGAGGGGGAGGACGATTACCAGTGTGTTGTCTACTTCTGGCAGGGCAGGGAGAGCTCCAACATGGGCTGGCTCACTTTTACCTTCTCCCTTCAGAAGAAGTTTGAAAGTCTCTTTGGAGAAAAACTGGAAGTAAGAAGTTTTTTTTTTGTAATTCTTGATAATTTCTTAATTTTTGCAATTTAAATTTCAAGAAAGGAAGTGAAGAAGTTTTCAGAGTGCAAGTTTATGAAAAAGAGAATCAAGAAATTGAAAAGTCCACAACTTAAATAAAATATTTTGTTATTTTCGTTAAGTGTTTCAATAATCTAGGTTGTCAGGATGCATCAACAGCAGGAGAATCTAAAGTTTATGTCTCACTTTAACAATGGACTTCTCATCAAACAGGTAAAATTAGCCGCGGGTTATTAAACTTTCTGAAAAACTATAATTGTTGTGTGTTTTTGGCCTATAGAAAATATGTGCGCGGGCTCAGTAAATAATGTTTGATGTTCAGGGATGTAGAATTGGGGACGCCGGCGCGGGACCATTTATTAATGTCTGATGTTCAGGGATATAAAAAGGACGTGCGCGGGACCATTAAGTAAAAATGTTTGATGTTCAGGGATGTAGATTTGGGGACGCCGGCGCGGGTCCATTTATTAATGTCTGATGTTCAGGGATATAAAAAGGAGGTGCGCGGGACCATTTAGTAATAATGTTTGATGTTCAGGGATGTAGAATGGGGGTGCGCGGGACCATTTAATAATGTCTGAAGTTGAGGGATGTAGAATGGGGGTGCGAGGGATCATTTAATAATGTCAGATGTTCAGGGATGTAGAAAGGATGTGCGCGGGCCCATTTGATAATTTCTTATGTTCAGGGATGTAGAAAGGAGGTGCGCGGGCCCATTTAATAATTTCTTATGTTCAGGGATGTAGAAAGGAGGTGCGCGGGCCCATTTAATAATTTCTTATGTTCAGGGATGTAGAAAGGAGGTGCCGTGCGTGGGCCAATTTAATAATTTCTTTTGTTCAGGGATGTAGAAAGGAGGTGCGCGGGCCCGGCTGGAAACCCGAATCTGAGTTTTATCAGCTGAGATCTAACGGATCAAGTTTATACAGGAACCATTTTTATATTTTTAGCTTACATGTTCGCACTACCCACGTAACTTCTGACAAATTAAAAATATTTTTTATTGCTTAAAGCTTGATCTAGAATTGATCGCTACGGAATTTTATTTTATTTTATTTAAGTTATCTTTCATAATTCAAATCGGTTCAGACGCTGCATCCAGCTGAAAACGGACTCCTCTCTGCTTAACTCCTGTTTCTCGTATATTCTGAAGGTTCCCTTCGATGCCGAGGATAAGAGTGGGATTGTTTATGTGTGGATAGGTGAGTGTCAATATTTACCCATTTAGTTCTTTTCTCAAACATATTTAGGGCTGTATATTTTCTTAAGAAAATCATTCCCCTATTTTTTTCCCACTAGATGATAGGTATGTTTTTATGATTTAGGGAAAATAAACGATTTTTATGAATTAATTTTAGTATCAAAAAGGAAACAAAACCTTGCCTACGTCCAATGTTTTTCCCAGATCATTAAAAATAATTCTATTCCGAGGTAGACATGGTTGATTGTTTAAAACTTATTGCCCTGAAATTTTTTTCCATTGGAATACAATCGTAATAAAACTTACTAAAATATGTATATTGAGTTCCATGCATTATCAAGCATTTTAACAATTGTAAATATCTTGTTAAGACATTTTTGGGTGAAAGTAGATGAAAAGTGGAAAAAGATTTAATTTATAATTAAGAATACCTTCTGCCAGGAACTTTATGAATATAAGTTCCTATTAGAAAGTGTGATCCTGACGAGGCCTTGATAGCTGAAGATGTTTGATTGATTTATTGATTGCTTATTTTTATTAGTTGATTTGATTTGATTAATTAATACAGGAAGTAAATGTGATCCTGATAACCCTTGAAAGCTGAAGATGATTGATTGATGGATGGATTGATGGATTGATTATTTGATTGATTACAGGAAGTAAATGTGATCCTGATGAAGCCTTGATAGCTGAAGATATTGCAAACAATCTCTATGATCAGGAACACTTCTCTCTACAGGTTGAAAAAGAATTCAATGTTGAAATATATTTAATTGTATTTAAAGTTGTAAACTTTTGAATAAGATAGAGTTTATCTTAAAGGGATCGTAAGCTTAAATTTCCAGCAAACTTCCATTTAAAAACCTGAGAAGCATCGATTTAAAACGATACTCTCGAAACATTTCACCTGACAACCAACGTTTTTTAAATCTGATATGTTTTCCTTTAGCTCAACCTCCTTGCCGGTCATTCCTTTTAAAAATTTATCATTTATCAAAATTGTGGATCTAAAAGTTGATAACGATATCATATTTTACAATATAGGTGTTAAATGAGGGTGAGGAGCCTGATAACTTCTTCTGGGCCGGGCTGGGGGAGAAGAAGAGCTACGAGACCGAGGCAGAGTTCCTGAACTACTCCAGGCTCTTCCGCTGCTCCAACGACAAGGGGTTCTTTACCGTGACGGAGAAGTGCTCCGACTTTTGTCAGGATGATCTGGCAGATGATGATATTATGATCTTGGATTCAGGCGAACAGGTTTTCATGTGGATGGGTCCTAGGTGTAGCGAGGTTAGTTTTCAATCTTTTCCTTTGATTTTATAGTTACTGTCCTTGGATTTATCATTTGGATCGGATATCCCTTGTATCTTATCTTTTGTATCTTATCTTGGAAACTTTTCCGTTGGAGCTTATCCGTTGGATCTTATCCGTTGGATCTTATTCATTGAATCTCATCCTTTCCGTCTTGCCCTTCTTTGGATCTTATCCTTCTCTGGATCTTATCCTTCTCTGGATCTTAAATCATTCTGATCGTGTACTTGGGATCTTATATTTTGGATAGATTCAATCAATTTGTTTATTCATGTGATTATATGATTAATTGACTTATTGATTAGGTTGAGATCAAGCTGGCATACAAGTCTGCCCAAGTATATATACAGAATTTGCGCGCTAAGCAGCCGGAGAAACCAAGAAAGCTGTTCCTTACCATCAAGGGGAAAGAGAGCAAACGGTTTACAAGATGCTTCCATGGTTGGAGCGGCTCGAAACCTGTTCATAGTTAATAGCTCCCAAAAGTAAAGTATTTGTTGAGGAGCAGTCTATCCACTAAATTAAGAAATTTTAGACAAGTAGCTGCTTTTAAATATTGTTTAAACAAGACCCGCAGCTTTAGCTCTTGTTCATATTCCAAGAGGCTGCTCCCAACTTCTGCTCGTGGTAAAAGTTCAGAGTATGATCATCTCCCTGATTTAAGGTGGTTTTCTGACCATATTCCAATCCTAGCACAATAATTTATCTATTTTTCAAGCTTGGGGGAGACATTAAAAGACAAGTCCATCCCCCTTCTATTCTCCGTCCAAGACACTTTTTATATATTTACACATTTAAATTATATATATTTTATATTATATGTTAGCAGAGGTGCGTACTGCTTATTTAAAAATGCTAACAATAACATGTTTAGCAATTTCATGCCTCCTTACATACGCTGGCAAAGTTACTGAATTCTAAAAAATTCACCGTCAGATATGATCCACTAAAACCCATGTAGACAAGGGTAAGTGGCTGGAGCTCGACCCTGGAGCTTAACATAACATAGCCTACAGGACATGATACTTTGACTGTAGGTTGAATGTTAATGATAATAATAATAATAATATGTTTATAAAAATAAGAGTTCTCTGATATGTATCCAATGCACGGGATATAGATAATGCCATACATTGATTTAGCTTTAGTAATATAAAGGAACAGATTGCAAGTTGGGTGAACAAATTGTAAACATCCAATCTGATTTTTCTGCACTCTGTCTCTATCTTGATTAAGATGCTCATTCGAAAATTTATTTCAACTAGAAATTAACAAAATTTACATTAATTAAAACAAGTGTATACAGATAATGATTCATGATGTGTGTGAATTGTAAATAGTTTATAGTTCATTAAATGATAAAAACGATGGTGCATGCACAATGTAAATGCGAAAATATTAGTTTTTAAAACTGCAGAAAATCTGTACTTTTTACCAAAACTCTTAATTAAAAAAATTTGTTTCAGATTTTTTTGGAACGACTTGAAAGTGACATTATTATCCAATACTTCCAGAAAATGCCGCAAGGAATGTGACGAGCACTTATTTTCCAGAGCTAAAACTTTATTTTTCGACAAACCACGAATATACCACGCGTATTGAAGTTTTCTTTTTGAATAAGAACATAGTTAATCTTCCACCCGAACAAACTTTCAAATAACTTTGCGCAATTTTTGCAATAATTGGATTTGAGGCATCGCAATCTACTTGTATTTTAAATAATGCATCTAGACTAATATTTTTTTATATAATAAAATTGTTTCATATTTTGTATAATTTCTGTTTTTATATATAAAACCTTTACTGTTGCATATGCTGTAAACCACTTTTTGTTTCAGATGGAATATGGGAGTAGCTGTTCTACAGAGCTATCCAGTTCCTTCAGGTAAATATGGGAGTACTTCAGAGCTATCCAGTTCCTTCAGGTAAATATGGGAGTACTTCAGAGCTATCCAGTTCCTTCAGGTAAATATGAGAGTACTTCAGAGCTATCCAGTTCCTTCGGGTAAATATGGGAGTACTTCAGAGCTATTCAGTTCCTGCAATTAAATATGGGAGTAGCTGTTCTACAGAGAGCTATCCAGTTCCTGCAAGTATATTAGAGTGTTTCATTTTGTCCCTTAAAAATGAAAAGTCCAATCTCAAATACTATTGTGGTTCCTATTGTTAACATTGATGAAAGCTTTTAGGTAAATTTTTGATCTAAGTTACTGCAAAGAGTTAGTGCAAACCCTCTGATGTTTGCAGATTTTTAACAAAGTTGAGATTACCTCGCAATAGTTTTTTCCCCCGGTTTTAATCAAATAACACATTTTTATATTCCGGTGGAAAATTTGTTATTTGAAATATATGTTTAGATAAGACCGGACAGCAAGTAATTGAAACTTTGACCAGGCGGATTATGAACTTAGGTAGGGTATTTATGCAAAATTATACCCCAGGGTATTTATGTAAAATTATATATTTAAGTAAAATTATACCCCAGGGTATTTATGTAAAATTATACCCCAGGGTATTTATGAAAAATTATACCCCAGGGTATTTATGTAAAATTATACCACAGGGTATTCATGTAAAATTATACCCCAGGGTATTTATGTAAAATTATACCCCAGGGTATTTATGTAAAATTATACCCCAGGGTATTTATGTAAAATTATACCCCAGGGTATTCATGTAAAATTATACCCCAGGGTATTTATGTAAAATTTTACCCCAGGGTATTTATGTAAAATTATACCCCAGGGTATTTATGTAAAATTCTACCCCCAATCCACATTTACTAGATTTGGTTGTAACGGCAAACTATAGCTCCTAGTCACACCTTTTTTCAGTCAGTCTGAAATGTCACATTTTAATGTAGTTACCTTGTAGTGTGTAAAAATAAGCAAATACAGGGTTCGCCAGAAAATGGGAAGAACAATTTATTGAAGGGAAAATATTTTGGCAATTCTTCCTGACCATGATACAGGGTGTCCCACGAAACATGACAATAGAAAGACGATTTGAAAGTCGTCTTTGATATTTGAATTTATTTGTGACATTTAGTCTTCTATCTACTTTAACATGTATGATTCTTGAAACAATTTTCACATAATTCTCCTAGCCCTGGCATTTCCAAAAAGTGGTCTGCGTTTTTTGTGCTTTCAATATTACCGGAGATATAAAGAGTTTGGTTCATATTTCAATTTTGTTAAATAAAAGCAAAATTGTCGAAATCTGAACGAAATTCTTCATATCTCGGGCAATATTGAAAGCACAAAAAAGGCAGACCACATTTTGGAAATGGCAGGACAAGGGAAATTTTGTGATTATTATCTCTAGAAATTTACTTCTAAAATTAGGTTGACAAATAAATGCAGCAAATTATATCAAAAATCAAGACGATATTCAAGTCGTCTTGCATACTGTCATGTTTCGTGGGACACCCTGTAGTATCATTTTAAAAGTCTTCTTTTTGATCCACATTATTCCGGGGACCACTGCAGTTAGTTGTGTGCAGGTGCTTCTCCTGCTGGTCAGTTTGTTGTTGATTGTGAAGTGTACAACAGTTTACCACACCTAGGACAGAACAAGAACCTCTATATTCTTCATAACAGGTTTGTGCTCGTATTGTTTTTTTTGTTGTTGAAGGGTCACATTTCCCTGGAAAAGTTTTTGACGGGATTCAATGCTAATAAATTCTGGTTTAGGTATTGGGCTCCGGGAGAGTCGGAGAACCCTGAGGAGGACGAGGATGAGGGTGTTCAGATTTAAAATTGACTTGTTACATTCTACCAATTTAACAGTTTTCCAGCTCAGCTGTCATACTAATGTTAATTAT
This sequence comes from Eurytemora carolleeae, assembly GCF_000591075.1. Taxonomy (NCBI): domain Eukaryota; kingdom Metazoa; phylum Arthropoda; class Copepoda; order Calanoida; family Temoridae; genus Eurytemora; species Eurytemora carolleeae. Next base: position 113,880 of record NW_019396073.1, on the reverse strand, counting down.
AGTGAGTACCCTGCCACCGTGTTCTCCGTGATCGAGTCCCAGAATAAGACCGTGAGCATCACCACCGACTCACTCTTCGACCTGCTTATGCTTAAACTCAGTACAGGGTGAGTCAATATTTTAAAACTATCACTTTTTCCCTTTTTTTATTAAATTTTCTGCGTTTTTAAACAGCTCCATTTATGAATTACAAGGGAGAACTTTTTTTCTTTCAAAACACTTTATTATATCGAATTATCGATACTAAATTTTAACACATTATTTTTTACTGATTTAACAAGTCCATAACAGTGTGGCACAGCTTTTTGCAACCATATTATATGCAATATTTTTATATACCACAGCATTGTAGTAGGCTTTTCAACGAACTATGTAGTGTGTAATAATAAAGTATGAAATATTAATTGAATAATCTGTTGTCCCAGGAACCAGTACTACTCTAAGAAGATTAAAATTGAATCAAAAGGTAACTGTTAGATTATTTAAAACCAATTTTAAAGAATTTTAAAATTATAGGTTTCTCTCAACTTAATTTATTCTTGAAGTCAATATTATGATCAGAAAAAAGAAAAAGGTTTTTTTTATTAATTATTTCGATATTTTTTCTTCTCAAACAAGTAACGAAAAGACTTACTTGTTTTACTTAAAGTCTTGAATCAAGCGCCCCACTGATAGGGACATTGTAGATACATCTTTCAGATCTTCCAGTCTGTTATATTCATCCTTTCATTCAGTTTCCTTCTTTTAAATCCTCAGACCAGCGGAGTTTCCACTGTGTGTATTGGCTTTAAAAGGAGCAAACCGATTTGGCATTTTTTATTTCTTTTGACAAATCGTTCCATTGTTTGACTACACGATTAGAGAAAATTCTTCTTCTCAACTCTGTATTGGATAGTTTACTTTTTATGTAAAGTTAAAAGAATTTATTTCAGCCCTGACTTGTTTGTTCGTTTAAGCGTTATATTACCCATAAAGAAAGTGAATATGAGATTTCTATTGATTATTTTGATATTAGGCCCGAGGTTTGAGATCAAGGATTTCCTAGTGAAGCTTGGCAGCGTGACTATTGGTGGAACTGTAAAGGGTATCCTAGTGGAAGTGGATTATCTACCTGGGATTATACCTGGAACCTGCTGGGGACTCTTAGCTGAGTTTATGCAGGTCAACTTATGCAGGAACTTTAAAAATAAATCAAAATATTAATATTGAAGTGTGTAATTGAAAACTTTAATGTACAGTTAACAGTTAACATTGTACACATTTATAGTGAACATTGTACTCTGCACAATGAACTGTGTACTCTGTACAACGAACTGTGCATATTGTGTGCACCGATACAGATCACAAGAAATTATAATTCTGATATATAAAAAAGATTCAACATTATGTTACCAATTAAATTTTTAACAATTTTCAACCATTAGGGTTTTCTGGGGAGCTGTGTATCGGTAGTCCCTCCAGCATATATCAAGAGCAAAGCAACTGAAGCATTCTCACCAGTTGACACAGTTCAACAGTATTTAGAGCAGTTCAATCTGGCTAGGAAAAACACACGTTAAACTACGCAGTAGTTTATCTGTTAAACCCTAAAGACTAATTAGATTAAAGACTAAGCAAACAAATAAGTGAAACAACGTGCAAAAAATGGCGGGAAACTTCTGGGAAAGTTCTCACTGCGCGCAGTGGATATTGGACCGGGCTGACTTGGCGAGGGAGCGTGCAGCGGACCTTTCTGTTCTTACAGAGGAGGAATACCAGAAGATTTTCATCTTCTACGCCAGCTTCATCCAGGTAGATTTCTTGGGTATTTGAAGATAAGACACATATTTCGAGCTATTTAATTTTTAGCTATTGGCGAGGCTTAAAATTATAACAATATCATCATTTCACTTACTGTCTAAGGTTGGTCAGCACTTACTCTATTCATTTAGATGTTGGGTGAACAGCTGAAGTTACGTCAGCAGGTTATAGCCAGCGCAACTGTGTTTTTCAAGAGGTTCTACTCGTTGAACTCACTCAATACTGTCGATCCATTGCTGATGGCGCCGACCTGCGTCTTCCTCGCTAGTAAGGTAACTCTAACCGCTATAGCCACGATTTAAAAGCTCAAAGTCCAAGTCTCCCGTGGTCACAACTGTAGCGTTGAAAATTATACCCCACTAGGTAAGGTTTGTCGAAAGTGTGGTTTTTCAATAGACTAGACTCTAAATGAAAATTAGGTCCAATATATATTCTAGCTTGAACGATAGATTACCAATATATATTCTAGCTTGAACGATAGATTAGTCTTAGAGACAAATTTTTCCAGAAAATAATTATTTGAATTGCTGCCATTATTTTGATATGATTTTTTTAGAAATAAGTTATTTTTTATTTATGCTTTTTCATAGCATTAGGTTTAGGTACGATCTTTAAAAATTAATTCTATTAACTGTCTTTCACATCATGTTATCAGCATAAATTTTTAATGATTCTTTCTAAGGGATTTTTACTTAAGATAAAGCTGGAAAGGAATCAGCCTTAAAAAATTTCACAAAAGAAAAAATTGAACTTTTTTAGATCGAGGAGTTTGGCGTAATCTCCAACACGAAGTTGATCAACACCTGCTCTGCCATCATCAAGAACCATCTTAACTATGCGTTCCCAGGGATAGAGTTCCCATACAGGTGGGAATATGTGATTAAATAGTTTGGCGTAGCCTCACATTTTGAGGAGTGTGAGTCGACTGACTTATTGTAAACTTTAATTAGTATATGTCGCTTAAGTTTAACTGGGCTGCTTTCGATAAAAATAACAAATAATCATAAAAAGTAATTTGGAAGCAGTTCAAATCTAACAAAAATTACCACTCTAATCCGAGGTGAACAATAACAATTGAGGTTTCACTACGTCTATAATTCTTATTTAAAACCACCTGGAAATTTTCGAATGTACAAGAAACTGATCTAAATTAAGCCATTTTCTTTTTGCTGCAAGTAGATTTTTATTTTAAACGTATTTTTCTATGTTGAAATAGCTTGGGTTACTCGTAATTTACTTGTCAAAATTTTTGTTAACATCTTAAATTCTTCCAGGTCCCATATGATCCTGGAGTGTGAATTCTTCCTACTAGAGAATATGGATTGTTGTCTGGTCATCTTTCAACCCTACCGACCTCTCGTTCAGTTCTGCCAGGTACTACTTGAACCTGGAACATTGAACCTGGATCCTTGAACCTTGAACCTTGAACCTTGAACCTTGAACCTTCAACCCCTTCAACCCCTTCAACCCCTTCAACCCCTTCAACCTTCAACCTTGGAATACTTGAAGAATAATTTGCAAAAAACCCCAGGGTCCGTAAGGCAAATATCTTGATGTTTCTAATCTGAACAGTGGTTAGTTCAGAGTCATCCTGGAACGTATCATCCTTCCTTACACTGTTTCCTGACACAGATTTAGAAAGTTATTTTCTCGAGTCCTGTCTTAAATATCTTGACATTTCTTGAGTTTGAAGTTCCGTCGGCAGTGCATTCCAAACCGGGAACTCTATTTGTAAAGAAGTTTTTCCGTTGATCTGTATTTGATCGGTTTGATAAAAGATTGCTCTCATAGGCAGTATTCCTTGTTAACCGAGATAACACTTTCTCCAACAGTATTGAACCATGTAGCAGGGTCAACCTTGTCAATCCTTTGAGGAGTTTAAAAGTTTGAATCAAATCGAGCTGGATTCGCCTGTCTTTCATGGTACTTAAACCAAGTTCCGTTAGTTTTTCTTCATAAGTTTGTCCCACTAGTCCTACCATTAGATTTACTGCTCTCTTTTGACTACGTTCTAAAACTTCAATATCTCCAATTAACCAAGTTGACCAGGAGGGGACGGCAAATTCAAGATGGCACCTAACGAACTGTTTATATAGTTGAATAAAGATCTTTTTATCTATAATTAACCGGGGTGACCAGGAGGGGACGGCAAATTGAAGATGGCATCTGACGAACTGTTCATATAGTTGAATAAAGATATTTTTATTTCTACACAGAAAAGCTCTCGATATTTGGGTTAAAACTGTTCAAGCTCTCCTGGCTTCTTCTAGACATTGTTGGGCAGGTTTAGGTTTATTTGAAATAATTAAACCGATATCCCTATCTCTCACTGTCTCGTCTAGAATTGATCCATTCATATGGTATCTGTGCAGATGTTGTTCCTATCCCTTGAACCTTAACTTAAACCTTAACTTAAACCTTAACTTAAACCTTAACCTAAACCTTAACTTAAGCCTTAACTTAAATCTTAACTTAAACTTTAACTTAAACCTTAACTTAAACCTTAACTTAAACCTTAACTTAAACCTTAACTTAAACCTTAACTTAAACCTTAAATTAAACCTTAACTTAAACCTTAACTTAAACCTTACCTTAAACCTTACCTTAAAACTTAACCTAAACCTTAACTTAAACCTTAAACCTTTAACCTTGAATACTGAACCTTGAACCTCGGATCTTGGATGTTAGATCTCGAACCTTGGATCTAGAATTGAATGATAATACTAATAATAATAATATTAATATTCAGGATCTAGGGCAGGGTCTTGAAGATACCCTGCTCCCTGTTGCCTGGAGATTTGTCAATGATTCCTTTAGAACTGATGTTTGTCTTCTCTATCCTCCATTCCAGATCTCTCTTGCCTGTCTACATATGGCATCAGTATTACACGGTTAGTATTCCATATCTCCCTAGTTTATCTTATCCTGTAGTACATATCTCCCTAGTTTATCCTGTATTCCATACCTACCTAGTTTATCCTATAGTACATCTACGTACTACACGGTTAGTATTCCATATCTCTCTAGTTTATCCTATAGTACATCTTCATACTACACGGTTAGTATTCCATACCTACCTAGTTTAGAATTTAGTACATCTCCGAATTTACATTGAATCTCAGCTCTTAGCATTAAGCCTTTTCAACCATTTTATCCTAATAGACGCTATAAATACAAGCAAACTTTATGACGATCTAGTCAAAATTTGAACGCTCTCATTAATAGTTTGAATTTTATTCAATTTGGCATTTGGGTAAGTTTGAATTACCTGATCTCTCATCTCTCCTTATCATTAAACAATTTTAAAATTTAGGAAAAGATCTTCGCTCCTGGTTTAGTGAGCTTAGTGTGGATATGGATAAAATACAAGAGATCACCAGGTTATTCATTCATTTATACTCTCATTCATCCATATTTTAACTCATTTAGTTATTCATTTATTTAACCATTAACTGATTCATTTATTTATTCATTTATCCATTAACTCATCCATCTCTTTACTCATCATTTTATTAATTCATTCATCCATTAACTCATTCATCCCTTAACTCATTCATCCTTTAACTCATTCATCCTTTAAGTCATTAATCTTTTCCATCATAAATTCACTTATTCATTTTTTTATTCATTCTTTTATTCATATATTCATTCATGCAGCTAAATTTTGTTCTCTCATATCCATTCTTTCACTGATCTAAACTTCTTCTGATTTTATTAATATTTTCTTTATAAATTTCGTGATTAATTAATCTATTTTTATAAAAATTCAACTTATTTCACATTTCCTTTATCTATCTACCAGTGCTTAGGATCTATTTAATTTTGATGCGGATCCGGATCTGGATCCGCACTGAAATAAAAATGGATCCGGATCCGGATCCAGGTCATGCGAATTTTCAGATTTTTTGAACAAAAGAAAAATTTTCAAATAATTTTCTTCTTTCGCCGCTGATGAACCATACAGCAATAAGAAAAGTTTTGATAATCTATCGTTTTAACAGTTTAGATTTGAATTTCAAGATTAAAAAGTTTTTTTTTCGCAGTTTTTGATTGATATTTTGCCCCCTGCATCCTAAGCAATGCTATTTACTATATTTAAATAATGAATAATATAAAAGTACTTTTTTGTTCATATCGTTTAATACTAAGATTATTAAGATAATTGTTAAAAGTACATTTTTGTCCTTTTTACAGGTAGTAAAACAATATTGCAAAAACATTAAATTAATTCTGAAAATGCTGATTCTTAATTCCTGGGAATTTTTATTTAACATATTCAGTTTGGAAACTAGATAAATTAATGCTGCACTAAATAAACGTAAGAAGTATTTTATCTTGTTTTTTTTTTGTCATTAGATTTAGTTAATTTGTGACGTCGCTTACAGTTGGTCCATTTCTCTGTTGCCACCTATTGTACTTGATAATCTATTTGATATTACTCAACACTTATTTTAGAGAATGAGGTTTTCTATATAATAAAACAATACATTTATATATATGTTGGCCATAATGGCTGGACCGAATGGCTGACATTTTTTGTGGACACTCATTGGTGCAGGCCAGGGGGTGTTAAGGCTAAAACAATTCGAAATTTTGTTTTCAAATTTTTTTTTCCCTGAGGAAACGCCTTCAGCTAGTATTATCTAAACGGATAAAAACTTAAGCTTTACTGGAAGGGACTTAAATTTTAAGGGACCCTTAATTTCAAAAGAGTTGCATGTCCGACTCACAACGGTTCCTTAGCTAGAGAACTATGATTTTCAGTTCGATTACTTTATCAAACTGATATGCAGATTTATGCACTAGATTTAGAGACAAGCTAAATTTATTTCCTTTTTCAATTTAGAAAAATAAAAATATCTTCCTTGTTACTTCTCAAATCAGATAGAGGTTTTAAGTGTTACATTGTCGATAAGGCAAATATCAATAAAAGGCCACGTTAAATTTCGTCGGCTGTCTCTTTAAGCATGTTATTGAATTAATGAACATGTTCAGGCACCTGTTGAACCTGTACGAATTGTGGAAGAACTATGATGAGAAGAAGGAGGTGGCCGGGATACTACAGAAAATGCCAAAACCTAAAACTCAAGCTCCTTAAATGAGAATCAGTGAGTTATAGAGCTCTCTGGAAAGCTGTAGCTTTATATGCTATAATAACATGTAACTCTATAATTTATGAAAATATATAGCTCCAGGAGTTGTAAAATTCTCTGGAAAGTGTTCTTCATAAATTACGATAATCGTTGGAAAAATGTTTGTATTACCTCAATGTNCCCCCCCCCCCCCCCAGCATATCCTGGTTTTCAAGTACTCCAGCAGAGATAGCGTTAAATGAGTGTCAGTGAGTTATAGAGCTATCTGGAAAGATGTAGCTTTATATGCTATAATAACATGTAACACTATAATTTATGAAAATATATAGCTCCAGGAGTTGTAAAATTCTCTGGAAAGATGTTCTTCATAAATAATCGTTGGAAAAATGTTTGTATTACCTCAAGGTTTTAAACTCTCTTAAAAGATGTAGCTCTTGAGAAATAAACTCTTAAACGTATTTGCACTATTAATTAGGAAACTCGCTAAATAAACTCTCGCTCCTCAAACTTTAGAAAGAAATGACTCCTTGAAATTTGAAATTTTCTGGAAAGACATGGCCTTTTCATTTAAGAGAGATATAGCTTCTTAACTTCCATAACTCATTTAAAAAAAGAAATACTCCCAAAAGTTTGATCCTTTCCGAGTTAAAAAAAAAGCTCAGTTTCAGTAGCACCGATCAGAGTTTTAGAGTTTTAGCTTTATGAGTTACTCATCTTTGTGGAAAGAGTTAGCTGGATGACTTTCTATTTAGATGAGTATGTCACAAGAAAAATGTCTTCTTAAAAAACTTTTGTACGCATTTAATCTTTAACGTAAAAAATAAACCATATTTTCTTTAATTTCAGATTTGTTATGTAGATAATACTTTGTAATTTTCTAAAATGTTGAAACCCGAAGCATGCCATACTTCACTAGATTAAAGGTAATAACTATTTAAAGGGACTGTATACGTTATTTAAAGGGACGGAGTGGAAAGTTCGATTACAATGGTTACCTTGGTTACCTGGCTATCTTGAAATCTTAACCTCATTAATAATGATGAAGACATGATCATTTAAAACATGTTGAATTCGGGCATGTCACGTTTATGTAGGAACCACAACTAAAAATATTTATTATCAGAAGAAGAAATTTATCTCACAGCCTTGAGAAGACATGAGTTACCGTTAGGAATCCGACATTTCATTCTATAAATGTAGGGGAGAGGGGGGGGGGCACTTAAAATTAGGTAGACAGTCCCTTTAAAGGGGCTGCTCATGTCCCAGAAAAGCACATTTTTTGTAAACACAAGATACACAACGTATTGAAATGGAAAAGTTTGAATTCGTTTTCCAAGATATGTTGGAAGTAAATTGGACTTCTTATTTATTGAATTTTATATTTTTACTATTTAGTTTGCCGTAATATGTACACAAATGTATGGGGTCCGCACCACAAGACGAAAAACGACCGTGATTGCATTTAAGACCTTAAGCAAAAAAGAAAGAAAGTTTAAGTCGAAAAAAGTGAGAATTTCGTAAACGTTAGTTGGCTGAATTCCAAAATACAATTCAGTTCTTATATATTCTCCGGGTGTACAGTTTACGACACTACATATATATATATATATACATTATATATTCTCCGGGTGTACAGTTTACGACACTACATATATATATATAAATATATATTATATATTCTCCGGGTGTACAGTTTACGACACTACATATATATAAATATATTATATGTTAATGTCTTAGCTGACTAACACTAAGCTGCAGAGGACTGGTCAATATCGTTTATGTGACCTCTGAGACCCTTTTATAAAAAAGTGTCAATGATTCACGCATTTTGTATCATTTCTTCGTCCGAGAAACATTTTCCTCATTTTCTCTGGTTTGAAATCTTTCAGTCAACGAAAAAAGCTTTTTTTATATATTTTATGAAAAAAATTATCTCAATAATTTTAGGAGTGAAGAGAATTCAATTTGAGGTTTTTGAAATAATTAGCAAAAAATCAGTTAGATAAAATTAAATGATATAAACTTAATCCTTAATGAACAGGGAGTTATTAAGTTTGACAAGTGTTCGATTCTGACAATTCCTCCATTGCTTCTGAAGCAAGAAATGCGCAAGTCACTTTTGTAGAGATATCACAAGTGAAAACAATCAGTTTTTAAAATTCAAAATCAAGATATATTATTCTTCTAAGACAGCTAACGTGTTTAAAGGCACCGTTGTGAATCTGACACTGACATTGACACTTGCCAGTCCCTTTAAGTTGACTCACATAGATTCAGCCTCCTTATAAACAGTCTCATCAATTTTTAAGACAGGGCTGACTTTGAAGTGTCGCAACGCCCTGAGCTTTGATTTTACCGCTCTAACTCACTTATGCTTTTCTGTAGCCCTTTACATGTACATTTTAGCAATGTAAAGCACTTCTTGTTAGATTTGGTTTTTTAGAAGTAATTGGCAAAATTCTCAACGATTTTTGCTTGAGAGCGTGAGACCATTAAATCGCAGTGGACTAGACATATATCATTTGGTTTAAGGACGTATATATATAATAATGATCATAAATGATCTTTCATGAAATTATTAAGATTATTTATGTATTTCTTTCGCTATTGCATCGACGCTCTAAAATGTGTGGCTATATTATTGTTAATAATTTCGAGACCATATTCCCTATTGTTCTAGATCTTAAAGAATGGTGTTTCCATGGGTTGTGAGTGATTCAGAACTAGGAGATCTTCACAAACATTGCTACAGGTTGGGAATATACAGGGTTACCCACCAAGAAAGAGACGACTGTACGGAATTGATCCAGTCTGAATCCTTACATTCATGACTCCCGCAACTATAAACTTCTTTATTTCTTTGCCAAATCATTAAATACGCCATTTAAAGCCTACATTCACGACCAAAAACTTAATATAAACTTGTGATCGTCATATGTCAAGAGTTTCAAGTCCTCTCTTCAGTCTCATGCTTTATGGTTAATCCTGTATGTAATAATAATATAGAATCGTGTGCATAGATATACAATTTTAATGACAAGAAAAGGGTTTAAAGATTTAAAAGAAAATTAATTAAAACTAAAACATAGTTGTTAGATATTTAGTTAATATAGCAAGGAAACTAGAAACATCAATTGGTAATAAAAGATGTATTTAAGAGGAGGGAGACCTTAGGTTGGTTTGGTTGCCGTTTTAAATACGCGTAATAGGCTAATTAATGATACGAGCACTTAAAAAATAAAACGCGTAATTAATAATACTAGTGCGTAGCCTCAAGACTTGTCTTTGTTTAGATGCTTTAACACCAACAAGTGTAAAGGAGATCTAGACGCCTGTAAAATTATCTCCTGCAGGAACAATTGCCCAGCTCGCTTCCATCTTTGCAAGGTAGGAAATATCTAGTGAGGGGGATTGTAAACGTTATTTTAAATGATGTCCCAATTTAAAAAGTGACAATTGCAATTCACAACATATCCCATAAAATACCTCTATCTTTTCTTGGAAAAAATAAAGATTTATCTGGAAATTGGTCAGCTGTTATTTCTCGATATTAAAGAATCTTATTAGAGAAATAATATATTTTCAGTATGGTTCATTACCCCCTTCAAATATCTTGAACAGTTCATTGAAAAGAAAAATTGGTTAGGAAACTGAATATTTACACTCAAAATGTTTAGGAAACTGATATTAACACTCAATATGTTTAGAAAACTAAACAATAACACTAAATATGTTTAGAAAAATGAACAATATTACTAAATATGTTTAAGAAACTGAACAATAACACTAAATATGTTTAGAAAACTAAACAATAACACTAAATATGTTTAAAAAACTGAACAATCTATACATAAATTTGGCTTGTCTGTTTTTTTATCTGGATGTCTGTCTGTTTGTATCCAATAAACGTCAAAACGGCTGAACCGATCGGGCCCAAATTTTGTGTGGGACATCACGTGACCACAGGGAAGGTTTATGAATGATAAAAATTCGCAAAAATTTGTTCTGCGTTGTTTTTAAATGTAAACAAAAAGAACATGTTCACAATTTAAATAGAAGATGGGCGCGAAGCGCCCTAAAAGCCTAGAAAGAAGGGCACAAAGCGCCTTGAATTTCTAGTAACACTAAATATGTTTAGAAAACTGAACAATAACACTAAATATGTTTAGAAAACTAAACAATAACACTAAATATGTTTAGAAAACTGAACAATAACACTAAATATGTTTAGAAAACTAATTAATTACATTAAATATGTTTAGAAAACTAAACAATAACACTAAATATGTTTAGAAAACTGAACAATAACACTATATAAGTTTAGAAAACTGAACAATAACACTAAATATGTTTAGAAAACTAAACAATAACACTAAATATGATTAGAAAACTGAACAATAACACTAAATATGTTTAGAAAACTAATTAATAACACTAAATATGTTTAGAAAATTAAACAATAACACTAAATATGTTTAGAAAACTAAACAATAACACTAAATATGTTTATAAAACTGAACAATAACACTAATTATGTTTAGAAAACTAAACAATAACACTAAATATGATTAGAAAACTAATTAATAGCACTAGATATGTTTATGAAGCTGAACAATATTACTAAATATGTTTAGAAAACTAAACAATAACACTAAATATGTTTAGAAACCTAACCTATAATACTATGAATATGTTTAGAAAACTGAACAATAACACTTAATATGTTTAGGAAACTGAACAATAACACTAAATATGTTTAGAAAACTAACCAATAACACTGAATATGTTTAGAAAACTGAACAATAACACTAAATATGTTTAGAAAACTGAACAATAACACTGAATATGTTTAGAAAACTGAACAATAACACTAAATATGTTTAGAAAACTAAACAATAACACTAAATATGAATATGTTTCAGAAACTGAACATTAACACTTAATATATTTAGGAAACTGAACAATAACACTGAATATGTTTAGGAAACTGAACATTTACTGCTCTGTTATAAGGAGTATATTCCCTGTCCTAACACTCAATATGGTTGCTCAGCATCTTTACAACGTCAGAAGGTAAGGTTTGAAACTTGGAATGTATACTTAATTTGAATTCACTATTTAATTAGGATTTTCCTTTAATAAATCAAAACCATTTAAACTCTTAACATATCGTAGAAGAAGTCGTAATAAGATTATGATTGTTGTTTGTGTTATTGTTATTTTCTTTAATTTTGTTATTCTTATTGTTATTGTTATCATGATTAAATTATTATAATTATCCTATCGTTAGTAGTACATACATTTTTAAAAGTTTGATATTGTTTCGATGGTTAAAAAAATTGTTTTTTTTTTGCCTAGACATGCAGACATGCCAGCATGATATTGATTAATGTCAATAAATTATTAAATTTTAGTTGACAAAGATAAGTCTGAATTTGTTTGTTTAATGTAAAATTTATTAATTTATTATTCATTTGAAAAATGGTTATAGGTTCCCTCCCACCTGCCTACCTGCCCGGCAAATATTATTGCTTGCACTCAAGAATGGAACAGGTCAGGAACAGTACAGCTGTATATATGGTGGTTGACTGTACAGCTGTATACTATATATATTATTGCTTGCACTCAAGAATGGAACAGGTCAGGAACATTACAGCTGTATATATGGTGGTTGACTGTACAGCTGTATACTATATATATTATTGCTTGCACTCAAGAATGGAACAGGTCAGGAACAGTACACCTGTATATATGGTGGTTGACTGTATAGCTGTATACTATATATACTTTACATATGATACGGCTGTACACAAGTATATGTAGTTGTACATTGTACTCATCTGTTTTTATGTGATCATAGCTGGGAACTTTAGAATGAGATATTCTTAATCCCGATCGGTTAATTAATCTGGAGATTAAGAAAAAGAAGAGATCAAGCTTTAATCTCGCTATCCACTATTCAAAAGTTCCTAGCTCATATCTTAACTATCATTAGATTAATTATATTTTATTTGTCCTCAAACATTTATTCCTGCGAAAAGTTTTTTGTCAATTTGGACAAAATGTAAAGTTTAACTTGATTTAAACAGAAATAATTCGTTCGATGTTCATAAAAAATCCGTTGTTATTTTTTCAGATGTCTAAATTTGTGTGTGAAATATAACTTTATGTATTTATGACAATTTTGTAATTTTAATGAATTTGTTCTTAATTCCTAATGTAGTTATCATTGCCTTTGCATGGAATATCCAAGAGGCATTTATTCAATCCTTCTGACGATAAAAGATGTGAACAATGAACCTCTGTTGATTCAGGGATTTACAACCTTCATGTGTTGACCTCAGAAAGGCGTGATTTAATGAACGTCTTTATTTCAATTAAATTTAATATTCTTGTTACAGTGGTTCTCAAAATATACTTGAATACTTACACCACTTAACATCGCGATGAATTTTTTTAAATCGTTTCTCTTGATAACAACTTTTGAAGCTCTTAGACAAAATCCATTTGATTTGTGTAAACTAAATGTTCTTAAAATTCATGATATTTTGGCGAACACTATTTTGTATTTAATGAAAAATTACAATATTTTCATGTCTGATATTGTATATTTTGCACAGGTGGCCATTATTCTGTAAAGAGAGATTTAAGACTATTCCTTTCCGGTTAAAGAACCCTCAAGCTGCCAGGTGAACAATTTAAACGATTAAAAACATTCAGAATTTTAGAATTTTGGCGAGGTAAAAATGTTCGCCCTGTTTTTTCACTCTGAATTCTCGTTTTACAATCTGTAGGGGGAGGGGGTGCACCCCCCTCTTTTAGACGATTCAGCCCCCCCCCATTTTAGAACTTTTGCGAGAAAAAATTTTTTGTACTGTTTTGTCACGGTGAATTCTCGTTTTACAATATGCAGGGGCCGGGGGGTGCACCCCCCTCTTTTTATAATATGTAGAGCATTTTAATAATTTTGTTCAGAGGAGATCTTGACCTTGAACTAGCTTTAAGAGATCAAAGACTAGCTGGAGAGTTGTTTAAAGTTCCCAGGTATCTATACACCATGCAGCAGATAAGTTAAAAACTAGATTAAAATTTAATAGATCAAAGACTAGGTGGAGAGTTGTTAAAATTCCCAGGTATCTATACACCATGCAGCAGATAAGTTAAAAACTAGATTAAAATTTAATAGATCAAAAACTAGGTGGAGAATTGTTTAAGTTCCCAGGTATCTATACACCATGCAGCAGATAAGTTAAAAACTATATTAAAATTTAAGAGATGAAAGGCTAGGTGGAGAGTTGTTAAAGTTCCCTGGAAAATTGGTTAATTTGTCAGAAAACATTATTATATATTTTAAGGTTTGATAAATTGAGTTTAATCCTAATTAGGATTACTTTAAATCATTTTCCTCCTCTATATACTTCCAAATGTATATTTCTCTGTTAATAAGACAGAACAAGAAGGCAATATTCGTGCGATATTACTGGTACAACCTATAGTGCCCTCGTATCTCCTCAAGTTTTGATTGTACGCACAAGTATGACAAATTTATCCCGGTGTTCATTACAAATTAAAAACTTTCTTGCTTCTTCTCAATAGCTCCTCAAAATGCAATAAGATGAGTTATGACTGAAAACATATGAAATATAATTTTAAACTTGTGTGTATTTCTGATTTACTTTTTGATTGATAAAGATTTGTTTTTATTGTAGTTATTATTCAGAATTCAATAACTTTTTAAAATTTTGAAAAAGCGACTCAAAGCAAACATTCTTTAAAAAAATCCAGAAAGTAAGTGCTAAAAATCGACGTTTTCTATCTTGAATATATAGAATCATTCTATTTAGGAAAACTAAACTAGCTTTGAGGAATAATTTAACAAGACGCCATCCTGCACTTCCTCTTCCTCAACATTCAACCAGGAAATCCACTCGTCAGGTCAGTGTTCATCCAGACTAAATTTAGTGTCGTTGGACAACTTGCCAGTATAACAAGACTAACCGTTCCCTACATTTTTTATGAAACGCACTTGTCAGGTTAGTGTTCATTCAGACTAAACATTAGTTTCATTGGACAGCTCTTCCGTTGAACAAGACTTAATCAGCATGTTTAGAATTAATCATAGTTCTAAGATACATCATGGCAACACTATTATAAGAAACCCCTGTCGTTATTTATGAAATTATGAAAACGACCGAAGACTGTTCAAGATATTAAAATGATTATAGATTTTAAAGTTTAAATGTGTTCTCATTATTCTGACGATAGTTTTATTTAAAATTTTAGCACAGTGTGTATAGGTCAGATGCTTAAAGAGGTTGAAACTTACGTATTTTAATCTGTTAATGACGCGCTCAGTCTGTTCTCTCTGAGCTAAAAACTTTAAAATTGTTGATATCGAGGTCAAATCATATATGCAGAATCCCGAACAGCCTATCAGAAGCCGGGAAAGTTAAAATTTTGCGCGCCATTTAATGCGAAAACTCTGTGAGGTTGGAATCCAGTAGGGATATCCAAAAAGAGGGGAAAAGAGCTGATTAATCAGAAATCAAAATTGTCCACGGCATTAATTAAAGTTTTCAGCTCTGGTTCTTATTATTGTTGGTGGATTACCCCCATGTTTCCTTAATGTTTAGTCAATGTGACAAAGCTGTATCCTCAGATCTATCAACTCTGATTATATGTTCAGGATAGAACTGCAACAACTTTAAAGGATATTGTTAAACTTGAAGTCTCTGATGATACCGCTGTTGGCCCCCAGTATGGTATTGCCAAACTTTTCCTTAAACAACAGGTAAGACACTTTTTAGTTAAAGGGATTGTCAGCGAAGTTTTATGAGAAAATTTGAAATTAAGCGTGTCAGCAATGATTCACAACGGTATTGTGTAACATATAATCGTCTTTTTGGGACATAAATAATGTTATTTTCACAATTTTCCTTCGTTCTAGTTTTTTCCCATTAAGACAAGTTCCCGGGAAGAGCTTGTGGAGGGCGCCCCCCCCCCCCCCATTCCCTGTACTTTCGAGTGTATTTTCTCTATTTAAATACCATTTATCTTTAATTGAATTTATGTTTAAGGAAACCCAACAACGACGATGGCAAGAAGATGTAGAGAAGGAAACAAACCGTATTCAATTAAAACAAATATTTAAAAAAAACATGCTGAAGTTTTTTTTAGTCTTTTCAAATAGAATGTATTTTCTACGAGAATCCTTTAAAACCAATTTATTTTTTTGTTAAAATTTAATTTGATTGGCGCACAGATTAAAAAAAAGTAGTAAATAAAATACTAACCTTTTACTCCTTATTTGAGATTTTTTATGAACTAAATTTTGTAGTACATCGGACATACAGGGTGTCCCAAAAAACATGGGAATTCAGTGACGAACTCGATATCGTCTTTGTTATAAATTAGCATTGTAATACCTAATTTCAAAAGCCATAATATTATTATGTCTGCTAGAATTTATTTTTTGAAAAGGGGAAAAGACTGTAAAGATGTGTCTATAATGTCTCCGCAAGATGAACAGTAAAGACGGACAAGTTTACTCTGTTTGTATACTGCAATTTTCTTGTTTTATTAAGTACAACCGTATGCAGTCAAAACATACACAAACAAAATGTGAAAATAGCAGACGAAACTCTTACAGATTACAGCTTTCTCAGTAGGTATCACTATAATAAATCAAAGAATTATTTAATAAAAAGACGATATCGAATTCGTTACTGAATTCCCATGTTTATTGGGACACCCTGTACAATCAGTTGTCATGCAGCAAAAAGGAATTTTTTCTTCTGCTTTAATTTGAAATCTATGTAAAGTCCCTTTTTCTGATTGGTTTGTATCAGGCTATACTAAGAACGGGTCAACCTGTTCCTAAGAAGTATTGGGAGTACGATGAGATGATGAAAGGAAACATACATAATCACTGCGCATACTGTGTTGATAGAAACTGTGTTAGGTAGGATGAAAGTAAACGTTTCTTTGTCATATTTAAAGGGAATATTAACATAATTGTGATCACTGATCCTCCATTTAAAGAGCCGCAATCCCGATTCATAATCAAAACGTTACACTAGACCTTTTCCATAGCAGAAAAAATGTAATTCGAAAAAAGCTTATTAAAAATCAAAACTTTTAAAAAGGTCGTCTTCATTGTATTGATATAATCAACTGTAGAAAAACGTCGATATCTTCCACAGTATTAATCGGATAAACGATGTATGGGTAACATTGTGAATTGGTACCTCATAAAAAGTAGGGTTAGTTGAAATTGCTTTTACAACCCGTTTAAGCAATCCCTTTATTTCGTGACTTGATTTGAATAAACCTATTACGTAGGAAGCCTGATTTCCAGGGAGATACTTCCGATACATATTCCTGCTCCGTAGTGGACTGCCCTTTTGAGTGCGGCGCTAGACTTCATCACTGTAAGGTATAATACATAGATACAGGCGCAACTTGAGATTTTGTAAAGGGGGGGGGGGAAATCGGAAAGGATTGTGAACACATTTTTGGGTTTCTCATATTTACATCATTTGAAAATTCAGAAACTGGGGGAGGGAGGGAGAGGAGGGAGCAAGTAGTGGATTATTCAATTACCGGTTGTAACATTTTATTACTAGACATTCCCAAGGGATTTACACCCCCTCCATAGAATTAATCTTTTAATTAATTAAAAATTTTCAAAAGAAATTGAATTACTTAGTTTAAATCCTCTCTAATTTATAAATTTCCAACCCTGTTTACACCAAGGCCCAAGCAAGAATTATTAAGACCTTTAAAATGAATAATCCTAGGCGTTTGAGCACAGAATGATTTGCGCCAATTTTGAAGAAGAAGGAGAGTTTGATTGGATTCTAAAAGACAGAATAATGAAGTAAGAATAACCAACCTTTAAACTACGGGATTAACTAAAAGGATACCAGTCAAAATAACGAAATAGATCTATTTAAATATTACTGATTTGTTAATGCTACGTAAAAAAATATTGTAGTAAGAAACTTCTTTGTAAATTATAAATATTAGCTGAAAATATGTCGTATTCAAAGTGTTATCTATAGTTTATCACCCATGTAGAATTTAAGAAGTCCCTGAATAATGTTGACTTAAAAGAAGGAAAAGGCAATGAACGGGTTTTTTCTTCTCTGGTCTCGTCTATATATCTTCTGTCAGTCAACGTGGCTTATTTTCAAATTTTCTGATATAAAGGAAAAGAAAAGCAGTGAAACAAAAACCTGAAAAACCCTTTCCTGCCTTACTTGTTGGTGCCAGTGGTAAGTACAACTTATGGAATCATGTGGGGGGGGGGGCATTTCTTTGTATTTTAAGGGTGGGGGAATGAAAAATGGTTGGTATGGGGAAACATATTGTCAGATAATCTGAATGTATTGTAGTTGAACCGAGGATTCCATTGAAAACTAGAAAATCTACAAAACCTCCTCCTCCCCCTCCACCCCCGACAGATTTACACAGGTAATACCGGGGTTACCCCGAATATTCTTTAAAACTTGCATAATTTAACAAGCAGATCATGAACTTGTGAGTAAAGTACTATCAGAGATTAATTGTATTGTCAAACCAGAGGAAGATATCAAGTTCTCCACTAGGATTGGCAAAGTAACTAGTGGAAGCAACACACCACGTCCGTTGTCCATTGCTGATTGGTTTCAGGAACATGGAAAAGAAGAATGAAGTTCTAGATAAAATAAGAACTTGTGCAAACAAACCAGAGAACTTTATCAGTGTGGTTCCGGACCTCACAAAACTATAGAGAAAGGTTGAGGATGAACTAAAGGTTGAAGCTGAGAAGAGGAACAAGGATATGAGTGAGGAGGATTTTTTACTGTGGGAGTGGAAGGTTGTGGGTATGAAGGGAGAGAAAAGGCTTGCAAAAATCAGGAAATCTCAAGAAACAGTACACAGCCAGTCTCAGGGTCTAGGTCAAATACAGGGTCCCAGACAAGGTCGAAGTTGGGGTCGCAATTTGACAGCACGCCTGTTAGCCACAAGAGGAAAACAAGATCAGGAGAGAACAGGGAGGAAGTACAGGAGGAAGAAAATCCCACCAAGAAGAAAGCAGAGAACCCCAACCCAAATCAATAATGAATAAGGTATCTATGCAAGAAACAATCAGGCCGTCTTGTATTTTAATGCAAGAAGTATTGTAAAAAAAGGTTGATGAAGTTTTGAGTATAACTAAAGAATTGAATCCTGATATTGTAATTTATGAATAAATGTAAATAAATGTTAATAATCTAATGAGAGTTTACTTATTACATTGGGTGTTAAATGTTGCAAAGACAAGTAGCTATATAAAGGTTTGACCTGTATAATGGACCCGAAGTATAACGTTGTCAAGTTGCAAAGATAAGTAATTGCATAAAGGCTTACTCCGTATGATGGAGATAGACCGAAGTGCAAGTGATCGTATAAGGAAGGGTTAGATCCGTATAATGGAAATAACCCGAAGTATGATTTTATCTATTAAGCAAAGATAATCGATCACATCAAAGTTTGCTAATTTGAGTTTGCCAATTTATTGCACATTTTTGGTAGTCAGAGAATACTATAACACAAAGAGTAGTTCTCAATGGATCGTCAATAACATGGAAGGAAGTGTCACCATGATCTCCGGACTTCGAAGAAATAATTACGAAGACAGGTTAAAAGAACTTCGCATACTTAGTCTGAAGGACAGGCGGATTCAGTTTGACATGGTCCAAACTTTCAAAATTGTACATGAGATTAATAGAGTTGATAGAAGAGTTTGGTTCGAGTTTGTAGAAGACAGAGGAGAGAGAGTAACACGGCTCTCGGTGGATTTCTTGAACATTAAAAGTAAACTATCAAAATCAGAGCTGAGAAGAAGATTTTTCTCTAATCATGTAGTTCAACAATGGAATAACCTACCAAAAGAAATAAAAAACGCCAAATCGGTTGGCTCCTTCAAAAGCCAATACACACAGTGGAAACCCCGCCAGTCTGAGGATTAAAAAGAATGAAACTGAATGAATGAATGAATGAATGTACCAGATTGGAAGATCTGAAAGATGTATCTTTCAGTGGGGCGCTTGATTCAAGACTCCAAGTAAACAAGTAAGTAAGTAAACTTCTCTAAAGCATAGCTTAGAATTTTTATTACATATTTGTGTAAATATGGAGCACATAGATCTACAATAAATGGTTAAGAACTTGCCTCTACTGGTTTGCAGATTTGTACTTTCTTATTCCCGCATTTATTTCCTCTTTCAGTGGAAGAAAATATTTAGTCGCTACAATATTTTAAATAAATATAGAAGTGTGAATTGTATTTTGTATAGTTTATTGTAGAGGACTTAGGAGTATATACTACTGTATTGTTGACTGTACTACTGTATTGTTGACTGTACTACTGTATTGTTTAGGACTGTCTACTACCGTACTGTTTGGGACTGTACTACTGTACTGTTTAGGACTGTACTACCTTACTGTTTAGAACTGTACTACTGTACTATATTGGACTGAACTACTGTACTGTATTGGACTGTACTACTGTACTGTATTGAACTGTACTGCTGTACTGTATTTGACTGTACTACTGTACTGCATTGGACTATACTACTGTACTATATTTAACTGTAATACTGTACTGTATTGGGCGGTACTACTGTACTGGTTAGGACTGTACTACCGTACTGTTTAGGACTGTACTACTGTACTGTTTAGGACTGTACTACTATACTGTTTAGGACTGTACTACTTTACTTTTTAGAACTGTACTACTGTGCTGTTTAGGACTGTACGATTTGATATTCGTGTGGAGACTGTGACCCGTCTTCAGCAGAAGCCAAGAGCTATGTACACTTTCATCTGCGGACAGGTTATCCTTGATTTAATTGTACAGTCTACATACTACAATTTATTGTACAATTTGCATTATGTAATCTTTTAATGCTTGATTTTTCTCCCAAATCCCAACATAAACACTTATTTAGTAATTTCAAAAATGCTTAAAACTGTTTAATCAATTTTAATTACACTCAGATAGCAACTCAAAACTTTTAATAAACTTTGATAATACTTGACGATGTACAACTTCTGAAAGTAATTTGAATTACACACTCAAGAAGTCCTAGCTTATTTATTTTAGTTCTCTTCAAAACTTTATTTAATTATGAATTCCGAATTTAGGATCTAAGAAGAGATCAATGGGAACATCATTGTAAGGTGAGCACTGAGTACATTCCATTTTAATCTTATTTATCTTCTTCATTTGTCGTGTCTGAAGCTGTTTACTGAGTCAGTTAATGTAAATTTAAGAAAACTTTAAGATAATCGATTCACAATGGTATTGGTAACCTTGAAACTTTTACCAACGAGATTGGTTGCATTGTAAAAATAAAATCAAGTTTTTTTTAAGGTTCATTACAAACTTTTTTTAAAAAGTTGATGATAATTATTTCAGAATGTGCATAATGATATTCACGGTGGACTGAACAACTGGTTGGTTGCTAGATGTCCTCTTTCTATATATGGCTGTGGGTTTTCATACTCTAGACTGTATCCAGGTAAAGACCTTAGACAATGATATGTGTGTGGTATTTTTTCCACACACATATCGAAAAAAATGGGGGGTGGGCGGAGATGTACCCGCAATATTTAAACAAATAATCCAATTTTGCCGTGGAGGGTTTTATTCAATGAGCCAAAAAACATAAATCCTTGGCTGTTTCTTTTTGCTTGTCATTCTTATGTATTGAAAAACTTGTTATGAATTTATTTGAAAATGGGTCATTTTTGTAGTTTAAGTTTAAATATCTGTTAAGGTCTGAATCCAGAGAACAAGGTTGTGTTTAGTGAGTTTAGTGAAAGTTTTGGAATCCAACCTGCTCCGGAGCAAATCCGTCCTAGTCAGGATACAGATCAGACATTGGACCAACTCCCTGTAGAAATATTACAGGTCACCTTTCACATTTTTAATCAGTCATTTATTCTGATCTCCTTTATACTTTATTATTTATTTTTTTCCTTAATTCCTTTATATTGTACCTGGCTAACATCTCGCTTCTCTGTGTCTCTCCTTGTTTTTAATGCTTATTCTTGGTATATTTTTACATTTTTACATGACATTGAACAGTTGCGCTGGTTTTCCTGATTTCATGGAAAATCTGAGAGTTTTTACATCTTTTATGCGATATCAGGTGAGGTCCCACAATAAACTTGGGCCAGATCGGTTCAGTCCTTTTGCTTTGTACAGGGAAAATTAACGAACAAACCAACAGAGAAGTGTATAAAATTATTTTTTCATTACTCAAATACTTCATGCTTTATTCATTTTATTATGAATTCATCAACTCTGACATTAATAAAATAAATTTTTTTAGATAATATTTTTTAAATTGGATTCCTGGACTCTTTGTCAAGTCTCCTTGACTTCCAGGTATTAAACCTTTCTTAAAGGGACAGTTAACCAAATTTTAAATCGACTTTTTTATGTCCATCCACGATTCACAAATCAAATTTGCTTGTGTTGCTGAGATATCTGTTACTCCTGTTACAAAATGTCTATTTGTGCCAATACTTCCTAGTGCATAGGAAAAATGGTTGTTCTTTTGTACAAACATGTCAAATTTTTAGGCTTGATAGGAAATCCAAGTTGACAAGCAATTCCTGAAATTCTCGATTTCATAATTTTGATTGGCCGAAATGATCGTTATCATCATTGTTATCATTCAGATATCTACGTGAGGTGTGTGCTTCTCTGCTGGATAGAAAAGGCTGTGTATCCCTCCAGTGGGAAAGGACAAGAGAGGAGGGACAGGAGAGAAGGGGCTGGGAGGTTGCATACAAGGTATTAAACCTGGGAGGTTGCATACAAGGTATTAAACCTGGAAGGTTGCATACAAGGTATTAAACCTGGGAGGTTGCATACAAGGTATTAAACATGGGAGGTTGCATACAAGGTATTAAACATATGGGAGGTTGCATACAAGGTATTAAACCTGGGAGGTTGCATACAAGGTATTAAACCTGGAAGGTTGCATACAAGGTATTAAACCTGGGAGGTTGCATACAAGGTATTAAACATGGGAGGTTGCATACAAGGTATTAAACATAGGAGGTTGCATACAAGGTATTAAACCTGGGAGGTTGCATAAAAGGTATTGAACATGGGAGGTTGCATACAAGATATTAAACATAGGAGGTTGCATACAAGGTATTAAATCTAGGAGGTTGCATACAAGGTATTAAATCTGAAGGTTGGGAAGTGAAAATTATTTGTTGCATACTGTATTGTAAAAAAATATTATTTTCATCTTATTTTTTGCAGAGATGGTTTTTCAGCGGTCATTTTGATCCAGTGCTTACCTGGGGATTTAATCCTGGTGGGAAAGTTTCGGAGCATTTAAAGGTAACATTTGTTAAATAACTCTGAAAATTTTTTCAACCATTCATATTTTCCCAATTTTTGTTATTTATTCTTATCATCGTCCAAATCTAAATCTACAAAATTTAAAAGAATAAGCAAGAAATTCACTTGAATGGTACTTAGAAGCTGAAGCTCCTCCTCCCCCTAAACAAAATCATCTCCCCTCCCTCCATAGTCTATACGCCCCTGATTATACAGATATCAAATGTTTAGGTTTGTCCTTACAATGATCGTGTTGAGCATAGGAGTGTGGATAAGACGACCCCAGAGAGTCGGAATTTTATGGCAGCACTTGAAGCCAAGATCAAACTGAAACGGGACTCTGAGTGGTTTATCCAGTAAATATCCAGATTGCAGCGCCTAAAGTCAATTTTTTATTTTCTTTTAGAAACTATTACAAGAATAAAATTTCCTTTTTTTTTCTTTTTTATCGGGACACATAAAAAGCAGATTTTAAGAAGCTGTAAGTTAAAGGGACTGTAAGCGTAATTTCAAGTGACCCTTAATAAAACTATGTCAGTGCACAATTCACAGCGGTACCCTTGAAACCTTCATATGATCCTTAATGGGGATCATATTGCCGTTTTTTTAAAAGGATTGACCGGCAATGTATTGTGGTAGAACTGAATATGTAGTATTGTGGACAAATTTTTTAGGATTCATTTGAGACATATAAAACATTTCTACGCATATAATTACTCAGTTTTAGCGCAAAGTCGACGTTCAAAATCATGAATTTGGGCGGGTACGTTTTCAGAATTAGTTTTTAAAAATTACTTTATAACGACAACGAAAAATGTTGGGAAATGGAGCCTAACTTCCCTGACATTCATGTTTTTTTTTATTTGATTGGATAGTAAACTACTTAGATAGTTAGGAACATATTTCTCAATAGAAATATGTCAGAAATCAATGTTAGATTAAATTATTTCCTTTTTCATTACTATATTGAATTTCTTATTTTCTACGAATTTTTCGCAAATCTCTACAAATCTGCAGAAAATCTTTTTGAATTATGAGAGTTTATAGAAACTAATAATTGAATAATATTACTTATTTTTGATGAAAATAGTTGATTTTTATTTTCTCAACCTGTTCCGTAGCAACTAATTAGTTAACTGAAGAACTTTTTTACATTTTTTGTCGTCGTTATTAAATAATTTTTAAGAAAACTAATTCTGAAAACGTGCCTATCCAAATTCATGATTTTGAACGTCGACTTTGCTCTTGAACTCAGTAAATATACGTCGTAGAACCGTTTTATATGTTTCAAATGAATCCTAAAAAATTTTTCCACAATACAACATAAGCAGTTCAACCACCACTCCTTGCCGGCCACTCTCTTTAACTCTTACCGTGTCTAACTAATTATATATGTTTTTTTTTTTTGCAGTAGAAAGTCTGTAGTCAGTTTTGTTGACAAACCATACTTGAAAATAATTAGTATTCAAAACTATAAACGTTGATATCTAATTCATACTTTATCAGACAACGTTATTAAGGGTACTGTGGTAAATCAGGGTCGCTTGAAATAGCACTTACATTGCCTTGAAACTACCATTTTTCATTTTTTTTTAATCTTCAAAGTAAACTTAAATACCAAATATTGCCTTGTGACTTGTCACCATTGTAAGATTAGCGTAAAGAAAAATGCACAAATATTTTTAGATGTGATACAAGATATTTAATAAATTGATGCTATATGAAAGATATATTAATAAATTGATGCTATGTGATTTTGTTATGCAAAATGAAGATTCTTATTGAAACTTTACATAGATGGTTTTGTCTTATGTACATTGTACAGTGTCTAGTGTAAACTGTACACTATATAGGGTATTCCAATAAAAATGAAAATTGCGTGTGAACTAGACCACGTAAATTTACACGTCATTTTTTCGTAAACCTTGTTTCAGATTAGTTTACTCTTAATTAATTCCCATGTTTTTGGAACACACAAACATGACATATTTTCTTCATATGTTTTAATAATATATATGTATATTTAAATAATAAAAAATATAATATTAATATTGATGTTTCTTAATTGATTTGTTAATCAAATGAAAATTGAGGCATTTTTTTATTTTAATTTTTGTTATGTTTTATTCAAAGATCCTAAACTAGTAAGAAAAATTGCGTTTTATCATTTGAAAAGTTAAGAAGAGATCTTGCAGCCTAATTTTCTATAGAATTCATTAAGTAAAGATTTTAGTAGTAAATTTCGGAAATGTTTTTAGTCTAAAATTAATTTGATAATGTTTCAGATAGTTATCCATTAAAACGATAAAGTGGGTTAGTATATCTTAGATTGAATACAAGGATCAGCTGAAATATTTTCTGTAAATGAAAATCCACCAAATTGATAAAAATTAATTCTCTAATTTTTACGGTTAAACTTTTGACAAATTCAGGGTTAACCAGAAATGAATATAACGGTGTGAAAGATTAATGTGAATCTTCGTATTTACTTAAGCTTCTAAATGGCTATATATTAAATAATCTGAAAAAGAAAGAAATAAGTTTGAAGCTTCATTTCCATCTCACGCAATGTTTTCTTTTACTGAAAAAAAATTTGATTTAGTCATTAAGGTAGTTTTTCAGAGTTTTCTAACTGAAGAATTTAGCGTAGTTCTGGGGAATAAAGCTTGTGATCTTGACTCAGGTTCCATACATTTTTAAATACTACAGTGGTAGGCAATTATATTGAGACAACAAAGACGACTTTTTTTAAGTTTTGACTGTTGCAAGTTTTTTTCGAATTGCTATTTTACATGTAATCAAAGAGAAGCTTTTTTAATTTACAGCTTCTATTGACTTCTATGTTTTTGATATATTTTCAAATTGAAATCGAAAGTATGTCTTCAATGTATTGATATAATCGCTTACCATTGCAGCTTGGGTTACGCAGCCTTACCTGGAAACTATATTTTCTCAGTAAAAGTCAAACCACTCAAGTTAGAATTAGAATGGACATACATACATAGTAAATACACTATACAGTTAAACAGAGATTAAACTACTTTATATTACTAGCTTGTAAACCCAGCTTTAACAGAAAACTTTTCTTTAACTAATAAAGTGAACCCACTAAACTTAAAATCATTATTACTTTATAGCTAAGAACATTCCTATGATTGTGTACCCACTTCACCCACTCACATCGAACTATATTTTGCTATTTATTTTATATTACAAAGGTTAGCCATTACGGAGGCAGAAGAGATTTAAGTTTTACTTATAAATAAAGTTCGACATCATTCTCATGGGTTTGAAGATTCCAACGTGATATAATCATTGCAATACTTTAGGATCCATCCATATTATATACGCCCTATGTGCAGGTCAGATAAAAAAAATAGTTTTATCTTCAAGAATTGGAAACTTTTAACACAAAATAAGCTAATTGACGAGGATTCCGAGGTGGCTCGGACGAGAAAATGAGAACAAGTGGCTCGGACCAGAAATTGTTGTGGCCATGGCCTTCCCCCCCTCGACCTGAACCCATATAAGAATTAGATTTATCTCAACTTTATAACAACTAAATTGTTGCATACACTATTTTCCCCCCGTAAAATAATTTCTCCTTTTAAAATTTTGGTATTTTAAGATATTTTTGATATTTATTATTTTATTCTGAAACACGTATGTTGCACCCCAAATTCCAGATTTTAATTAATTTTTGCAAAATTGATTTTAAATCAATACTGCAAGCGTAAACTATCCTAAAGTTTTTTTTGTTATTTATACTTTTTAGTTCCGATGAGATTCAGTCCAGATGATACGACACCAAAAGGACAGCTTCGCAGCTTCGACAGCTTAATCCAGTGTGAACCCAAAATTTCGAAGACGATATGAGGAACGCGGGATGCTACACGTTGTGGTATATTTCTGACCATCAAATAGAGCTTTACTCTAACTTTAAGGGTTATTGTAGTTTTGTCCGTGAAAAGAACATTTAAAATAAACGTTAAAAAGTTATAAATACACTTGTCAGACAATGAATTAAACCGATGGTTCTTTAAACTGTCATCCTTAGTTCAATTGTTTTTTCAAGATAAACATGAGATTTTGCTCCGAACCATGTAACAGCAGAGAGCATGATAGACGATCAGATCGTATTCGCCATGAATATTATTACATTTTCTCTAGCCCCCCCTTTCCGACTATTTAATTTAGAATTTATTTCTTTACTCCCTTCCCTTTATTTTTTATTAATTTTCTAGAGAATGGTTTTTTGAAGTCCCTCTAATCTCATTTCAATTTTTTACATGGACCTTACTCAACCTATGGCTTGACCTTGATAGCCTGTCCTGCAGAAATTGTCACCCAAACCCTAATTGATGAAAGGGGGAGACAAGGGGCGTTCTAGGGGGGCGAGAACCCCACGGCCTTGCCTATACAGACCCCCCTGACCCAGGGATAGGCTTGTATACCCTTTAAACACGCCTCCAATTTCCGACCTTTTTATTTGACACTTTTTTAACCTCCATGGCACCCAAACAATAAAAGTTAGTGGTCTGATTCTTATTTTTCAATGAGCTGGACTTGAAAATTTTGGGCTATGAACCATGCTTTGCTGGGGGGGGGGGGGCCTGGGAGGCCCCCCGTCTATACTTATAATAAGCCCCCCCCCCCGTCTTTATTGGGTTAATATTGAATTTAAGACTTTTTTAGGGGGGGGGGGTGAACTTCCACTACTATGGGCCAATAGTATAGTACAATAGATGGCAATATAGAATTTGTATACGCTCAGGACAGCAGTATTCTTACGTCACACGTGTCAACCTAGTTTTTGTGTCCGACAAACTTATAAATAATAGTGATAATTTTAGAACAAAGGGCTTATATTACAGTAAAATAAGTGCAATTATATATGTAGTTTATTTTCTTTCCACTTTTTATTTTATCTTGGAAAACTTTTCAACTAATGTGAGAAAATTTAGTTTTACTTGTTATATTTGAAACTTGTGACGTCGTGTATGATTGGTTTATTTCTTTATTTGTTATGGGCGTGAATCAAAAAATATTTCGGCGGCAGAATTCTCACCCCCCTAGGCTAAACTTCCAACGCCCATGAGGGAAATCTTTCTCTAGAATTGAGCCTATTTTATTGTTGGCCTTGTCCTAGATAATTCACTATTGGTGCATTTGAAGCTTGTAAATTAATTTTGATCTTTAACTTACCCCTGCCATTACCCTTTATTAAGACGTTGAAATACTTTATAACTAAAATTAGGTCCCCTTCCACTCATATTGGTGAACATGTAGTAAAAAATTGTTATTTCAGAAGGAAATGGACACGAAACAGTTGGCGGAGCTTCTAAAGGTAGTTTATTCTAAAACATTTAAAAATTTAGCTCAAATAACATTTCTGTTATTATAACATTTAAAAATCTAGCTACAATATTATGTTGGAAATAACAAGTGTCAAACAAATCTTTCATCAATTTTATTTTCTCTATCTTTCTTGTTTTCCTGAAGTATTTTGTAAAATAAAGTATCTGTATTAATAGTTACTTCAGTTATTTAAATATATTTTTCTGTTTTCCAGGGCACTATAGACCCAAATCATAGGAATGAAGCTGAGAAGAAACTAACCGAGGTAAAGATATATCCGGACCCTGAAGAATTATTGACAAAAATGTATCTCTATAATTACTTGACCTTGCAGAAACTTTCAGTAGGGGACATTTTCAAATCCCCTTCCCCCTCTGATGCCTAATTGATTACGATGTTCGGAGGAATAAAACACTGGTTTTTTTCTTCTCACAAAGTAAAAACCCTATCTGACTGAGAGAACAAATGATTTCCTCAAAAAGTGTGATATGCATCCTTTTGATGTTACGAAAGTCATTATAACTATTTGAATTAAAGTTTTTTTGCTTATGCAAAACTTCTATTCTTCAATTTTTTTCTTTTAAATTGATGAATTATTTTATTTCAGCTTCACAAGATTATTGGGTTTGGCCCCCTGGTCCTGCAGATAGTGATGGGTCAGGATATAGAGTTACCGGTCAGACAAGCTGCAGTCATCTATCTCAAGAACATGGTAATATTGATGAGCAAAAATTGAGATGTAAAATTTGCCTTTATTTGCGCTCAGTTTGAAAGAAGCGGACCCTCTCTTTTTTGATTGTCACTAAAGGGTTAGTTTGCTGGTTCTACCCAAGATACCCTGATATATGCTAACAACTTGATTGTCACTAAAGGGATAATATATCTGGTTCTACCCAAGATACCCTGATATATGCTAACAACTTGATTATCACTAAATGGATAATATGTCTGGTTCTACCCAAGATACCCTGATATATGCTAACAACTTGATTGTCACTAAAGGGATAATATATCTGGTTCTACCCAAGATACCCTGATATTTGCTAACAACTTGATTGTCACTAAAGGGTTAGTAAGCTGGTTCTACCCAAGATACCCTGATATATGCTAACAACCTGATCGTTCACTAAAGGGATAATTTATCTGGTTCATCATCAGATAACTTGATTTATGCTAACAATCTGATATCAAAAAAAAGGTTTATTCTTTCTGGTTCGACTCAAGATTTACTGATATATGCTAGCAACCTGATTTTCACGAAAGGGTTAGTATATCTGGTTCTACTCAAGATACCTTGATACCTTATATACATTTATATTAGGTGAGCACGAACTGGAAGGAACGTGAACCTGATGCTCCTGGAGCTCCTGTACCCTTTTCTATACATGAACAGGACAGAGCTGTCATCCGGGACAATATTGTGGAAGCTGTAGTTCACGCTCCAGACATCATCAGGTTAGTTAGTATTTATGTATATTGAGGAGATTAGCATCGTACTTTCACGTGACTCTCTATTTGAATTTGCTGTTAATGATTCACAATCACACCTTTCAATTCGATTGATTGATTTATATTGAGAATTTACGCCGACATTTTTTATAAGTATCTTGGGGATTTCTTCAGTCGATATTATTAGTTTTTTTTTCTATTTCGAAATTTTTAGGGTCCAGCTGGCGGTTTGTGTCAGTCAAATTGTGAAGCATGATTTCCCGGGGAGATGGCCTCAAGTAGTGGATAAAGTGTCCATTTACCTTCAAAATCCAGAACCCTCAGGTATAACTTTCAAACCTTTAGACACAACCTTCAAGTAAAATCTTCAAAACCTTAAGGTATGACCTTCAGTCAGAACCATCATGTAAACTCTTCAAAATCTAGAACCTTCGGGTAGAACCTTTAACACTCGGGTGCCAGGACTTTCAGGAAACCTACAAAACCCATGAGACTTAATTGAAATCTCAACCCAGAATCCTTCAGTAGTACCTTAAAAATTAGAATCTTAACCTTCAGCCTTCAGGCAAACCCAGAAACTAGAACCCTTAAATATAATGACAAACTCCGAGGTAGAACCATAAAGCCCAGAAAGAACTACAAACCTCAGCACAACTGGGTAGAGTCCATAAAATCCAGAATACTCGGGTACAACCTTAAAATTCTGAATCCTCGGGTACAACCATAAAATCCAGAATCCTCGGGTACAACAATAAAATCCAGAATCCTTGGGTACAACCATTAAATCCAGAATCCTCGGGTACAATCATAAAATCCAGAATCCTTGGGAACAACCATAAAATTCAGAATCCTCGGGTACAACCATAAAATCCAGAATCCTCGGGTACAACAATAATATCCAGAATCCTCGGGTACAACAATAAAATCCAGAATCTTCGGGTACAACCATAAAATCCAGAATCCTCGGATAGAAACATAAAACCCGGAACCCGCCTGGATTGAACCTTAAACCCCGGAAACCTTGGCTAGAGGCTTAAAACCCAGAACACTTCCTAAGTTGGTATAAGTGAAAGATGAAAATTTATGTATTTGACTCTTGATATCCCAGGTTGGATGGGAAGCTTGCTCTGTTTGTACCAGCTGACTAAGAACTTTGAATACAAGAAGACTGAGGAACGGAAACCTTTAACTGATGCTATGAATCTTCTTCTTCCTCAAATATACACCTTAATGGTTCAGGTACTACTTGATGAAGTAAAGTTTAACCCAACAAGCCCTGATGCTGAATTTTTAGTGTCCATCTTATGAATCCCTCAAAGAGACATGCGGATACTTATACAGTAAATACATTTTTTTGGTTCATCATGGAANTCATTCTGTGGTTCTTCTTTCAGGTCCATTTCTAGGTTTCGGTGAATATGTTTTAACATTCTTATAACTAGTTTCTTGGTCTCTGGAGTTTTGATAAAAAGGTTTCTTGGTTTTGGAAGCCTCGATAAACAAGTTTCTTGATCATGGAAAACAAGTTTCTTGGTTCCTTTGAATGAGTTTCTTACACTGGTGAATAAGTTAATTGTCATCGTTAAACAAGTTTCTATTTTTTTGTTTGTTACGGGACAGGAAATAAAAAAAATCAGAAATAAGTTCGTTGATTCTATAGTTTTTTTTTATCTCGGGAAAGGAAAAAAAAAATGAGAATTGCGAGAAAGAAATCCATTAAATGCAACAATGATATCTAAAATTCCCGAAATGAGTACGTTATCTGTTCAACGTTCAAAAAAATTATTTAGAAAAAAATAATTGCAGTAATTATAATTACTATTATAGCGTACCGAATGTTTAATTTATTAATTAAGATGATGCCTGACGACAGCGCAGACAGTGTAGCAGTTCAGAAACAGATATTAAAGATATTCTTTGCTCTCACCCAGTATGTTCTACCGTTAGACCTTATTTCAAGGTATACAATTTTTTTGCAACAAAACAGTGGTATAGATTATCAAGAATGATGCTCTGAGGAAAAATTTGAAATCAACTGGCAGTTGTTTCCACCTTTTTTAAATACTTTTTTCACCTAAATCATCTAAAAATTTCTCAAAAAAAGTTGAAACCTTGAATTATTCATAATAATTACAAGCACTTTTTTAGAGAAGTGTTCAGTAATTGGATGGAGATCTTGAGACAGTTGGCGGAGGTCGATGTTCCTGCTCATACTCTACAGGTAAACTGCTCGAACCTTTTACTAGAATTACTCGAACCTTTAACTAGGATTACTCGAACCTTAAACTAGAACTTCTCGAACCTTTTACTAGAACTACACGAACCTTTTACTAGAACTGCTCGAACCTTTAACTAGCACTCAGGGGCGTAAATAAGGATTCTGTAGGGGGGGGGGGAAATTTTTACCCCCCTAGAATTTTTTAACCCCCCCCCCTAGAAAAAAATCATGATGTATATTAAATTATTGGTTTAAGTTGGGTTTGATTTGCATTTTCNTATGACGAGTTGTGTGTGAGTGAACTTTGCTGAAGTAACCGAACTAAAAGTTTAAGCATCTGCAAAATGCCGCAAAAACTTTTACTATCATGAAAATAGTCGTCTTTACACAAGTGCAGACTAATCAATAGGGAATGTATTTTTTTTTTGAAGGGAAGGGGTCAAGGCAACTGGAACTGTTACTTGTAGAGGCAGCAAATGGAGTAACCCCTGCTATTCAGGGCCTGAAAATATGTTCAGGGGTAATTACCCCTAGAATTCTAGGGGGGGGTATTTAACCCCTGGATTCTAGGGGGGGGGTATTTACCCCCAGGATTCTAGGGGGGGGTATTTACCCCCGGGATTCTAGGGGGGGGTATTTACCCCCAGGATTCTAGGGGGGGGTAAATAACCCCAATAACCCCCCTTATTTACGCCACTGCTAGCACTACTCGAACCTTTAACTAGCACTACTCGAACCTTTAACTAGAACTACTACTCGAACCTTTAACCAGAACTACTCAAACCTTTTACTAGAACTACTTTGAAGCTTTTACTAGAACTACTCAAAAATTTTACTAGAACTACTTAAAGCTTTATCTAGCTCTACTCCAACTAGAACTACTCCAGCTAGAACTACTCGTACTTTCTACCAGAACTACTTCAACCTTTTACTAGAGCTACTCGGACCTTTTACGAGAACTACTCGGACCTTTAACTAGAACTACTCGGGCCTTTCACTAGAACTACTTGGACCTTTCACTAGAACTACTCGGACCTTTTACTAGAACTACTCGGACCTTATACTAGAACTACTCGAACCTTTTACTAGAACTACTCGGTCCTTTTACTAGAACTACTCGGTCCTTTTACTAGAACTACTCGGACCTTTTACTAGAACTACTCGGACCTTATATTACTCGAACCACAGGGATGTATCTATATATAAATTTGGCTTGTCTGTTTGTCTGTTTGTATCCAATAAACGTCAAAACGGCTGAATCGATCGGGCCCAAATTTTTTGTGGGACATCTAGGGACCCCAGGGAAGGTTTATGAATGATAGAAATTTTAAAAATTTGTGTTTAAGAGGTTTTTAATTTTGTAAAAAAATTTAAATTTTTGAAAATCCGCGATTTTTTTTTTTAAAAATCCGCAAAACTTTTTTCATCTTTGTTTTGAAATGTAAACAATTCGAACATGTTCCTAATTTAAATAGAAGATGGGCGCGAAGCGCCTTGAATTTCTAGTATTGTAAATTACAGCTTTTGCTCCAATCAAAATCTGAATAACAGGGAAGAGAAATAAAGATGAAGAATGGAAATAAATTTGAATTCACTTCCCTTTGATCTCCATAAAAGCAAGGGTGTATGTTTTCTCAGCCTCATAACTCAATTTGTAGGACCAAACGCAGCCTGTACAAAGTTTGGCGTCTCAAAGTGTCGAATTATCATAAAAAATTGAAAATTTCTTAAAGCGTGCGCGCACCGGCTCGAATTTTCTCTAAACTGATATTGGATACAAAACATATTCCAGAGTTCAGATGCAAAAAAACCGAAATTACATTTTTTCAAACAATTGATAAAAACTCTCGTCCCCTCTCTGCTATGCCTTCCGGAACCACTGTGGTGCCGGGGGGATTCATAAAACATTTACTCCCCTGCATAAAAAATAGAGTGCAGAATTGAACTATAAAAATATTAATTATATATTTAGGCTGATGAAGAGGACAGACCTGAATTAATCTGGTGGAAAAGGAAGAAGTGGGCTCTTCATACCCTTACAAGACTCTTTGAGAGGTATAATTTATTTTATTTGAAAAGCTGGAGAGACCTAAAACCACCTACACCAAGTTGTTTACTTCAAAAAACGAGAATTATTTTGAGAAAATTCAGATTTCCTGCACGTATTAATGTTATTCTGAAATCTATGGGTGACCATTTATAAAATAAGCGATTTTACACAAAACAGCTCGCAAAATAAAATGTCCATTAGTGATATTCGAAAAATAATGCTTTGTGTTTTACTCACCTAATTTTTTTTTCACTTTTACATTTATCATTTTTGAAAGGTATGGTTCACCTGGAAGTGTTACAAAGGAGTATAAGGAGTTTGCTGAGTGGTTTCTTAAAACCTTCTCCGGTGGAATTCTAACATCTATGCTGACAAACCTTGATCAATACAGGCAGAAGATTTATGTTTCTCCGAGGTAAGGTTTTTTTAATTACTTATTTCTTAGATAAGATAAAGGAACCGTTTCTAAACTATCAATTAAAAAAATATAATGTATAAAATCAATAAATCTACATCAACCTTTTTAGAATTAGATGAGTTAATGATTTCAGTGGTCGTAGATTTTGGATATGAATTTACATCCATTATTTCATTGACTGCAGGGTTATCCTAAAATATCATACATTTTGGATATTTTATATCCATTATTAAAGGTTGGAATTATTCCTTAATCTAAAGTGTTTCTAGAAATGTTTGTTCACTAGGGTGATGCAACAGGCGTTGAATTATATTAACACCGCTGTAAGCCATTCCCACTCCTGGAAACTAATCAAACCCCACATGCTTCAGATTATTCAGGTATAAGGTTTAACTGATTTGAGGGGATTTTGGTTCTGATAAATATCCTTTTCCCTCGCCTTCTCTCCTTCCCCTTCTGTTAAGAAATCCCTTACTTTGTGAAGAAAGAATTTTTAAATTGTCATGTGTGAGAATAGTATTTGTTTTGGGTGAAAAGAATTATTTGGGTGTCTCATTTCTTGTTGCTTTAGAAGAAGTGAAATAATTGTAAATGTAAGGTAAATATTATATTAAAATCAGTGAATATTCAGGATATTGTGTTCCCACTGATGTCTTACAGCGAACAAGACGCAGAACTCTGGGATTCGGATCCGTACGAGTACATCAGGATCAAATTCGATATATTTGAAGTAAGTTCTTTATAAAGGGACCATTTAAAGTTCTTTTTTCGTGTTTCTGTTCTTACTTTTTCGATGTTGTTTTTTGAGGTTAACAGTAAGATTGACAAAATTTAAGTAAACGACTGCAAAAAAGGAGTTCTAAGATACTAAACGTTTGCAAGTTTTCAGAAGAAGTTAGATAAGCATTTACATTAAAGAATCTGTAGGAAAGTAAAAAACATTTACGTCATTAACTTATTATATACGAACTTTAATGCTATGAAAATCTGTCGTTTTAATATTGATATTTATCTACATCATATAAACTACAATTTTTTTATATAAGGATTTTGTTTCTCCTGTAACTGCAGCGCAGACATTGTTGCACTCAGCTTGCAAAAAAAGGAAGGAGATGTTACAGAAGACGATGACACTTCTTCTTCAGATCATTCAGGAATTTAATCAACTAGAGAAAATAAACAAGAAATATAAAATTATTTTTTTCAATTGGGGAGAAATGCGTCGGGGTGGGGGGCAGGGGGGTGTATTGATAATTATATGGGGACTTCTTGCCTTGTTACGTTGACCTGAAACTGAAACTAGTAAGGAGCTAAGTTATAATTCATTATTTTCAGGCCAATATTTTTTTATATTAATTCTATAATTGCTTATTTCATACATTTTTGTACTCACATTTCATTTGCATGGATTGGGTTGGGTAATATGTAATTGGACTTTGTTAAAAATATAGGAATTCAATCATAACATATTTATTTCTAAAAGAAGTTAATATTAAATTTTAAAAACCAGGCGCCTGGGACGAATCCCAGTCAGAAGGATGGAGCCCTCCACATGATTGGAACAATGGCCGATATCCTGTTAAAGAAACCAATGTATAAAGAGCAGATGGAGAAGTTCCTGGTTGAGATAGTGTTCAGGGAGTTCGGGTCTCCACACGGACACCTCAGGTGAATATTAGTATATTAGGCGTAGGAAGAAAGTGTAATAATCAAAATTGTAGTTATATAATATCATACTACATTCTTGGAGGATTTGAATATTTTCCCAGAATAAGATTCTTAACTTTTATTTTAACCTTAAAGGGAGTGTTCGCGAAAAATGAAAGGGGGTATAGGCTTAATGCGATATAAAAGCTCTTTTGATCGCTACTAATCTTCCTTCTATCTGTTGCGTCTATAAGGAGAAAATTGATAAAGACGTCTCATACCGAAGAGCGTAGCGCCCATACAAATTGAGGAAGTTGGAACATACGACTTAAACCGTAAAAAAATCAAATTAATATCAAACAAATCATTCAGATATTACAACCTATAGTCATCGATTATCTTTCGCCACATTTGTATATATTTAATATTTCATACTAGTTTTGATTTTTTAAAAAAAAATAATATTTAGCTTACAACTTGTTTTCGAACATTCCTGGAAAATATGAAAATGTCGTCTTCATTGCCAAAAATCCTCGAAACAGGAATAAACGTTTTTTTAAGTAACTCTCAGATCACAACAATTAAAACATACTCTTACTCTTCACCCCGGTATTTGATGAAAGAAATTATTTATACATTATTCTAACAGGGCTCGTGCATGTTGGGTGCTCCACTATTTCTCTGACGTGAAGTACAACAATGAGACGGTTCTTAGGGAAGCTTTCAGGCTCACTGTCCATTGTCTTCTTCATGACAGTGAAGCACCAGTCAAGGTTAAAAACATTTTATTTAAATTTAATTTTAAAAAAATAGCTCCCCCATGCCGGCTATACTTGAAATATTTTTTCCACATTTAAAGTACAAAAAAGCATTGGATTATTTCTTCAACCTCTCAAATATCATATTTCAGTAGAAATTATTGCTTTACGTTCCATTTTATATTTATATTTTATATAAGCGTAAAAATCATTCTTTTCTAATGAAAAGAAAATAAGAATTCTAACGTTAATTCTCTAGATAATGAGAACCAAATATAAAATAAGTCTTTGTAGTGTCAATTTTGCAATTTAGACTTTTGACTTAACTAAACGTTTAGAATTACATTTTTTTTTAATGCAGGTTGAGGCTGCTATAGCTGTACAGATGATGTTAACTAGTAAAGGAGAGGCAGCAAGGCAATACCTTGAACCTCAAATACGAGAAATTACTCTGGAACTCCTTAAGATTATCAGGTAATTCAGTACCCGAGTCCGAATTTAAAGAGTTTAAGTCGCGGCTTAAATTGGTTAAATTGTATTAAATTTTTCAAGATTTAAGCCGGCGCTCAATTGAAACCGGTTTTTTGGGAAATTTGAGGCGCGACTTAAATTCATTAAATTCGGACACCGGTGTGCTAGATATTATTTTCATGGTTACTTCCACCGTTTAGTCGCCCTTTTTATTAAATCAAGTGTTAGCTCAAGTACATATATAAGAATATATTTGAGCGAAAAACTTTTATACAGATATGTAAGTTAAGAACTTCTTAATGCAGCTGCATTTTGTTAAAAAGGACTTGTCACATAAAATTCTTTATTATAGGGAGACAGAAAACGATGATCTGACGAGTGTGATGCAAAAAATAGTCTGTACTTACACAGAGCAGGAATTGTACAAACAAAATATTAAATAAGTCTAAAAGTATTCATGAAGAGACTAAAAATGAAGATTTAAAAATATCCAACCTGAAACACTGAAAAATCTCGTTTATTCTTACAAATCTATATAATTTCTTTATTTTTCAAATTTAAATAATTATTTCTTTAAAACGGTTCAAGTTTAAGATCTAACGTTCTATATATTGCAAACATACAGTGTGGCGTTATTTTTACATAATCGACGATTGTGAATTTAAACATATTTTAAGCTTTCATATTTTTACGATTCAAAATACTTTGGTATAGATTACTTGATAATTTTCGTAATTGAAGATTTAAAAAATATTAAATATATGTATTTGTTCCTAATTATTTCATTTGAGAATTTTTCGAGAAGAATTGTTCAGGACTAATTATAATATCATTTTTGTAGTTTTTCGTTTTAAAGCAAAAATAATACTGTTATTATTGATGTGTAGTTCCCACCCCCCTCTGATAAGTTTGTATTGTTATGTAGTTGGTTCCAGTTGCTGTTGATATCTGCCAACATCTTGTGGGAACATTTGCTCAGGTAGTAGATTTAGATCGTCTTGGGTGGCTGTGAAGCATGATTGATTGATTGGTTGTGAAACATGGTTGATTGGTTGGTTGACTAATAAGTTGATTGCTTGATTGCTTAGATTAGACCAGATGAAAAAGTAGAAAGTACCAAATTTGTCATGAGCTGCGGTTTTTTTGTGCGAGTTTGAGTGGAAGACCGAACTAAGTCTCTTTCCGAGATTGTCGGAAATAATGTGGAAATTTTCCATTTGAGTTGTTAATTGATTGATTAATTGATTTATTGATAAATTAATTGGTATGTTGATATATTAATTTATATATTAATAAATTAATTGATATATTGATAAATTGATTTATGTATTGATAAATTAATATACTTATATTGATAAATTAATTGATATGGATAAATTAATGGATACATTGATAAATTAATTTATAAAATGATTAATTAATTGATAAATGAATAAATTAATTTATTTATTGAAAAATTAGTTATTTTATTGATAAATTAATTGATTTATTGATAAATTAATTGATTTATTGATAAATTAATTGATTTATTGATAAATTAATTGATTTATTGATAATTGATTTATTAATAAATTAATTGATTTATTGATGAACTATTTGATATTTGATTAAATTATTGATCTAATAACAGTGAATGGTAGCATGAAATATTATTTGTTCGTTGTCAGGTTCTTGAAGCAGCTGACAGCGGAGATGAGAAAGCTATCACTGCCATGGGTCTTCTTAACACCATGGAGACCATCCTCGGAGTCATGGAGGAGCGAGCAGAGGTAACTTAAATAGGATGGGTGGAAATTTTAATCTTCCCGAAAATCCTGAAATTGTAAGTATTAAAGTTTTTAATTTTCTTTGAGACTGATTTTTGGATTAAGAATGTGATTTCCACGTTGGTTTATATCCAACCATACTAGTGAATTTTTAGTAATAACGAGTCGGGATCCATAACAAACTGGTTTTGAGATAATATTAACTCCTTAGTTAAGTTGGATCCATATTGCATATTGGCGTTTTTAGTAAAAAACAGTAAACCGGATCTGTGGCAAACTGGATGGAGTTGCACAAAACAGACTTCTAAGTCGTATTATCTAGGTGCATGCTGCCCTGGAACCTGTAGTACTGCAGGCAATTCATCATATATTCACAAACTCAATTATGGAATTCTATGAGGAGGTAACCCTAGCAATACACATATTCTCAATAATTAGTATAAAATGCTTTAAATTTTTCCTTTATTTTAAGTTTTTGGGGAAAATTTACATAATGGAAATTTATTTTCCTTTAAACTCTAATTTGCTACTTCTTATATCTCTGTAACCTGATGTTTGTAGACCTTTTAAAAATTCAGACTATTAACTCTGTTAGAAAAAATAGTACAAGTGCTAAATGAGCTTTTGAGTTTCATATAAAGGAACTGAAAAAATGTTTATTCTTTTACATTCAGACCGTAATACTTTTTTCAGGATAATTGTACTTTTCTTTAATTGTTAAAGGGAGTGTTCGCGAAAAATCAATTTAATTCCAACTAAATCAGTTTTGATTTCTTTTTAAAAATAATATTTCACTGGCGCTGGATTTTCGAACATTCCTGGAAAATATGAAAATGTCGTCTTCATTATCAAAAATCCTCGAAACAGGAATAAATGTTTTTAAAAGTAACTCTCAGATCATAAAAAATACAAAATATTATGAAATATCAACTATTTACGAATGCGTCGAAAAATAATCGATGATTATTGTTTGTAATATCTGAACGATTTGTTTGGAAATAAATTGATTTGTTTACGATCCGAGTTGAATGTTGAATCTTTCTGAATTTGTATGGACACTACGTTCTTCGGTATTAGTCCTTTTAAACAATTTTTTTCCGTATAGACGCAACATATAGAAGTAAGATTAGAAGCGATCAAAAACGCTTTTTTATCGCATTAGGCCTATATCCCCTTTCATTTTTCGCGAACACTCCCTTTAACCTAAAATTAAATTTTTTTTCAAATGTTCACCAAAAGATAAGGTCTGATTTAAATTTACTTAGGCCATGTCTCTGACCTGTGATCTCACAACTAAGGCCATTTCTGAAAACATGTGGAAAATGCTGGAGGTAAGAAGAGAATAAAAACGCCAGATATTTGGAATTATAAATCATTTATATTTCAATTAAACTTCAGATGGCTTGGTAGGATCAAGGAAGGTTGTAGTCGTAAAGAAATTAATAGTTTGAGAAAATGAAACCTTGAGCTTTTGGCGAACAAAAGCCTTGGGTTTATGTTTTCTCTAAAAATTGTCTCCCCCAGTTACATTTTTTAATTTTTATTTTTCAAAAAAAAATATTAAGAAATGCAAATATGAAGTAACAAACTTTTACGTTTAAATTGTCAGTATTGTACAGCTTATATTTATTTAGGTGATGTACACTGTATTCCAGAGAGATGGAGTGGACTATTTCACCGATATGATGCCAGCTCTTCACAATTATGTAACTGTTGACACAGTGGTAATTATTAGTAATTAATAATTAAAAATTTATTTAATTGTTAAACTATGGCGCCGGATGCAAGTCAATTTGGAATTAACTGAACATTAATTTAGGCGTTTTTGTCTACCCC
This sequence comes from Eurytemora carolleeae, assembly GCF_000591075.1. Lineage (NCBI taxonomy): Eukaryota > Metazoa > Arthropoda > Copepoda > Calanoida > Temoridae > Eurytemora > Eurytemora carolleeae. The sequence continues at coordinate 72,620 of NW_019396073.1, read as the reverse complement.
AGACTACATGATGGCGATGTACAACATGGCTAGAACTATGCTTGAGGTAAAATTATTATTATATTTTGCTAAGTTTAAACTTATGTGCTTAATCTCGTTTTTTGCCGAATATGGGGGAAATTAGTTTTTTGAAAAAACTCGCAGTATATTTTTAATTTAAAAAGCACTTAAATTTTGAATAATCACTTTGGAGTTTATTTGTTAACTGGAACTTTTTTTTTTTAAAGAGTGATCCAGGGGAGGATCCAGAATGCCATGCTGCTAAATTGTTGGAAGTTATAATTCTCCAGTGTAAAGGACTAAATATAGATCAGGTGAGAACAAGGAAGTGAGTGACCCGTCCTGTAAAAAATAAATTAAATTTGAAATAAAAATTTCAGATTTCCCCCCCCCCCAAATTTCCCATAACTAGATTACCAATCTAAGATCGGGGGGTTTTACGGATCTCTTATTAGTGGAAAAAAATTGGATATATTAAGAACTCGGTAATTTTAGTAATATTTTCCGGACGTGTGTCCGAATTTAATGAATTTGAGCCGCGTCTTAAATTCTTTAAATTCGGCCTCTGCTCACCTAGTGGATTGAAAAACGTTTGCGTTTCCAGTCCAGGGAACCATTATACTGCGGAACCGGATCTTGAGAACTTGGGGAAGTAAGATGATTTACTTTACAAGGAAGTCTCGAGATCTTTTTTGTTTAAAATGTTATTTGAAGCGGAATTTAAAGAATTGGAGCCACGGCTTAAATTTAAGCCGCGGCTCAAATATGGTTGGTTCCACTTAAAATTGTATTCAAATTTTCAAGATTTAAGCCGGCGCTCAATTGAAACCGGTTTTTGGCAGATTTAAGCCGCGGCTCAAATTCATTAAACTCGGACACTGGGAAGGTAATTTCAGCAAAAACGGTTGACGAATTAGTAGTTAGTTATGATTTTTTTTCATACTTTTTCCACCGATAAACAAATATGTTGTTGACTCGAGGTTACCTTTAGAAACAACTTTATGTACAATCAAACCTTGTTTGTTTATTTAATCATTTAATACCTAGGTTATCCCGATCTTTATTGAATTGGTGCTGAAAAGGTTGACCAGGGAAGTTAAAACATCAGAATTGAGAACAATGTGTCTCCAGGTATATTTGAAATAATAAATGTCAATTCAATATGATTAACTATTGAAGCGGGCACATGGGTTGCTTGAAACAAACATCCAACAGAAAAATGGGGACTTTTTTCGGGGGTTTGTTACATTGTTGGAAACTTATTTTTTTCAGGTGATAATAGCAGCCATGTATTACAATCCTGTACTTCTGGTGGATACCTTGGATAAAATGGGAGAAAACGTTTTCGCTCAATTTATTCAACAGTGGATTCATGACACTGACTGCTTTATTGGACTCCATGATAGAAAGGTTATACATTTAATACCGACTAAAAATTCGTCTTTTTTCTTCTCGTACACTCATAGAAAATTTGGATTCAGCGCTGAAATCTAAAATGTTTAAAATAAATAAACATTGCGTCTTGAGAAATGTTTTACTATTGAACAGCCTGTTTTCTCCGCCTTTGTTTCATGCAAATTCATTTTTATTACCGATTGTATATTGTTGGATTTATTTAGATTTGTGTGCTGGGTCTTTGTCATTTGCTGCAAATGCCAGATAAACCTGCAATAGCTGCTACTGCCCAGCAATTGGTTCCTTCAATTATTCTTCTTTTTGATGGGCTCAAGAGAGCTTATGCAGCAAGGTAATTGATGGAATTTGAATCCACAAACGTGATTTCTGTGACAGAATTTTCTGCGATTTGTTGTCACTTCACTTGAATTTCTTTTTTAAATATTTCTACTTCTTAGTAACTTTATTAATCATGAATATACAACAAAATATATGAATCTAAACAAATTATAGCAATATATATAACTGCGATTGCGATATACTTTAATTTCAACTAATTTTTTTATCGTAGTTAACTTATATCCAACTTTTTGTGATAAATAAGGAAAGATTTAATATTCGCAATTTAAGCTTCTATCTATTTAGGAATGAGGATGATTCTGATGACGAAGATGATGATGAGGATGGAGAGGATGGAGTCGATAATGAACTGCTGGACTCCGATGAAGATGAATTAGATGATGACGGACAAGTGTATTTAGAAAGTCTTCAGGTATCTTCACATTTTTTATGGTTAGTTCAAGCATCCCTTTTGATGGAATAATATTAATTTTCTTATATTGAATATATTTTTAACTTGTCATATTTTTTACATATGAAATAAGCCACATGAATATTTGATAGATATTTTTTGTCATTTTGTCTGTCCCTTCCTTTAGACCTATTTTCTTTCTTACTTACCTTACCTTACATCTAAAACTTTTCTACAGCTTTTTATTTCGTTCCTACCCGTTTTTACCGTATCGCATGGAGACGACCAATATGGCTTAACGTATATCTGAATCAAAAGTTCCTATCTAAGTTTTAATTCTTTTTCTTATCAAGTAGTTGATATAATTTTTCAAATGTGTCTGGTAAAACTAAAGTCCTGACTATGTATCAGAAAGATTTATCTATAATATGTTCAGGAAAAGGTGAAGAAGGCTGGATCAGCTGAAGGGTTTAAGATAACTGCAAGTATCGAGGATGCCGAGGATAGTGAGGATGATCTCTCTGATGATGATTACGACGGCTGCGAGGAAACTAGTCTGGAGGTATTAATTGACTTTAAAGTATCTTAAGCTATATTGGAGTTGGATAAGTACAATGAGATGTATAAAATTGTGGAATAGAAACACGACTTTAAAGCAATCTTGCGTATATTTTATGTTGTTAAAAAAGGGTCTGTGTAGACTGAACAATTGGCGTGTATTATGTCCATTATTTAATTTAAAATCATATTTATTTCTTTTCTACAGTTTTATGGTCGGATCCCACTGTAGAAGAGTAAGAGTAAGAATGAGTTTATCAGATGTATGGGAAATAAATTGTTTGTCTTCTTGACAAAATCGAGTTTATAACGATCAAATTTCGTTATTTTTCTAATGCAAAAGTTTGGTTGATTTTGTTGAGTGTATATTGGATAATTAAAATAAAAGTGTAGGAATCATAGTCTAATCTCAATCTGATCCGGGACTACGGAAATACTCTCGTACTAATAGTTGAAGAGTTCAAGAGTACTATCTAATCTTTATTCTTCGGTTATTTGTGTAAACTGAAATATACGATAGTGAAATAGCAAATATAGAATACATTTAATGACAGAACATATGCTAAATATCAAATTTATAAATCTACATACCATAAACGCTCAGGTGAGTCAGTAGCTCCTACATCTTAAACGGTTCGAATATAACTGATTTAACCTTGAAGTAGGGCTATGCTCAATGTTTGTAAAAAATAATTGTAATGTTTACATACAGTATACACAGTTCATATAGGGTGGTTGCAACTATCACTTAGAAATAATGCTATTCATCATAATATCCTATAAGAGTGAATCGTCACGAAACAGATTTGCAATGGTTTTAATCTTTGCAGCATGCTCGTAACTATCCGCCCCCGCTTTATTTATCACACCCATAAAAAGACTGAGGGGTTCAATCTGGATCCTTTGCAGATTCCATTTCATGATTTTCATTACATCTGCTTAGAATCTTGCTTAGAAATATATTAGATTCAGCATCGATTTTTAAATAATTCAGTAGAAACAATGATAATTGTTTAGGCCTATACCACACCATTAGATGACGAGGAAGGAGAAAATGTTGATGAATACAACATTTTCAAGGAGGTAACTCTAAGCACATATTTAATGATTATTATAATTGATACCGACCTTATCTTAATTTACTTCATTAAAATGATCAGGAGCAGAGACATAACATTTTGGAAGCCTCGTCCGATCCTGTGTAAAACTGTGTCGAATATTAGAAAATCTCTCCGTTAACTTTAGCTAACTGAGCTAACCAATATTGTTTTGGGAACAAACAAAAATCATTAACAAATATCTGAACCCTCTTAGATTTTTTTTCTGGGCTTTCTGAAATCCTAGGCATAAACGTAGTCCTAAACCCAGAACTCCATTAAGAGAAACTTATAAAGAGAGGTTGCAGCAATCCATTCTTATGGTTGCGAACTGCAAAAATAGGAGATTTTTCGTCAGAGCATCAAATTAGGAACTCTTCCAGAAATAGTTTGAAATATAAACATTGTATAAACTTTACTACGTCGACGGTTAGGGTTTCTCGAAATAGGGAAACTTTCAGACTTTTACTCGTATAGCTGGTGTATTAATCGATTTAAGCATTATTAATTGTTGAAAGTAAACCGAGAGGTTTTCGAACATTCGACAAAGTTTTACGCCAAACGGAAGCATCACACTACAAAGCATTACTTTGAAGACCACTTTAAATTAAAAGCTATATATACACTAGAGTACTTGTAAAATTAATTTTTTAAAGATTATTGAGGCTTGAAAACGCTAATTCTTGTTTTTTTTGGATCATCCTCTGGATCCAAATAATAATTCCTATTGATCTCAAAGTTAGACGAGGGAGGGAGCCCTCCGCCATGCAGGCACGAGCCTTCCAGATTATCTGGACAGACCTAGCCTCCGCAATGCAGTACGAGCCTCCGCCATGTATTAAACGAGCCTCCGCTATACAGCATAGCTTCCTTATAACCAGTGCTTAGGATTCATTTAATTTTGATGCGGATCCGGATCCGGATCCTGGATCTGCACTGGGAAAAAATGGATCTGGATCCAAATCCGGATCCGGATCCAGGTCATTTCTATAAGATTTACTGAATCTTTTTAACAAAAAATAATTTTCAAATTTTTTGTTTTATTTTTTTCGCATATTTTTATCCTAAAACTTGATGAATCATTCAGATATGAGGAAATTTTTACAATCTCTCTTTTCTTCAAAAGTTCAGATTTTGGATTTAGAAGTAAAAAAGGTTTTTCGCAGTTTTTGGTTGATATTTTACCCCTTGGATCCGAGCCAAAATCTTGCGGATCCAACGGATCCGGATCCTAAGCACTGCTTATAACTCTTGGTTTTTACATGTAATATATTTTTTTCCTTCATTTTTTTAACATAGTTGCACACAAATTTTATCTGAGATTTATGTAGTTTATTGATTGTCATGATTTGTAACTTATATTGACTCATAAATCGGGTTATAAGATTTATGTTTTACAATAAAACATTACTTACACAGTAAGGAGGCTATTTGGAAATTCATTTCTGAATTGATCTTAGTTTATTTTTTTAATCTTTGATAGAAGCAATACTTAGGAAATTTTAGAGATTCAGATTATTTGTCAATGTCAAATTTTTGATTATCTTTTTCTGATAAAAATTTCAAAAAAGGTATCGCTTAAATCAAAGATTATAAAATATTAAATAAAATTACTTTCAGAATTTTTTCTCTGAATGTTTTCCTTTTTCCTCAAAATTGTTCGTAAAGTTTTATAAACTACTTTACTAGTCATAATTATTCACTACATATAATAATTGATTTATACTTCTGATCTTTGATAAAAAAAATTATCCCACTATAAAATGCAAACAGTTTTACTACATATAAAAACCAAGAGTTTTAAGCATCGTTTACTGTATAGCGGAGGCTCTTACTGCATGGCGGAGGCTTGGTCTGCCTTGAAAATCTGTGAGGCTCGTTTCTGCATAGCGGAGGCTCATGGCGTCCGAGGATTCCCTCCCTCGCGCTCGACTGAAGTGAGCTGATTATATACAGTTCAATTGAGCATAAACAAAATTAAAATTCATTATTTTTAAATGAACTAAATAAAACATATATATTTTCTTTCTCAATTTCTCCTTCTAACCCACCCTTGCTCAGTTTATCCTCTCCACCCGTCCTTGCTTAGTTTCTCTTCTCAATCTATCCATGGATATTGGATATAGAGGAGTAAAAGAGTATGAACGAATTGGGAGGAGAAACTGGTCAAGGATTGATTGAGAGAATTAAATGAGAAAGTAGAAATTAAGAGTAGAAACTAAAATGCTATGTCTTTGCCCCTTATAATTTCTATGAAGTACATGTATGAAACGGAAGCACTGTACTAATTTAACAGAATAGCCCCAAAAATTGTTTTTGTTTTTTAACCGGTCTTAGTTACAAATTCAAAATTTTGCGTTGAAAAGTATATTTATTATTATTGATCAAATATTTTCCAAGGTTCTTGGGTGTATTCAAACTACTAATCCATCCTGGTATCATCAGCTTACATCTCATCTATCCGAGGTTCAAGGTAGGTCATTCAGTTGGAGTTATTGGTTCCTCAATGGAGTGGATTATACTAAATATTGGAGTTATAGGTTCCTCAAGATAGTGGATTTTACTAAATATTGGCGTTATTGATTCTTCAAGAGAGTTTATCATACTAAATATTAGAGTTATTGGTTTTTAAGGGAGTTGATTATACTAAATTTTGGAGTTATTGGTTTTTAAGAGAGTTAATCATACAAAATATTTGAGTAATTATGTCTTCAAATACTAAATAGTAGGAGTTATTGGTGTAATAAATACAATTGTACATACCTAGATAAATTATGTTGTACATTGTCTGTAAATCTAACTGCGCTAATCCTCGATTACGCAAAACCTGTGATGCGACTAGACTAGCTACGTATTTTGATAAGCTTAACTACGATGATGCAAATGCGCAAATTTTATAAATGCAAATATTAACTTAACATGCAACATAGATTTCTAAATACACATTAGTTGGTATTTGATTACAGGGAATTAAGTAATTTGGTCCTCATTAAAACATACGAGCTGAGATCCTGCCCATTGGTTAAGCATTGATCGACTAAGCGCTTGTTTCCATGTTGACACTAATAGCTGAGCTTGTGTACGTGTTGACATTAATAACTGATAAGATCGTGTCAATTGGTTAGGCATTGATCGCTTAAGAGCTTGTGTCCGTGTTGACTTTGATAGCTGAGCTTGTGTCCGTGTTGACATTAATAGCTGATAAGGTCATGCACATTGTTTTAGCATTAATTGCTTAAGATCTTGTGTCTGTATTGACATTGATAGCTGACGAAAGCGTGCCCATTGGTTTGTCATTGATCGCATAAGAGCTTTTGTCCCTGTAACATTGATAGCTGATGAGTTGTACCTGGATGATACAGGCCTGGAAGCAGTTTTATAAGTACGGCATTTACTACATTGGTTCTTTAAGGGAGTCAAACATACTAAATATTGGAGATCTTGCCTCTTCAAGGGAGTTAATCATACTAAATATTTGAGATATTGGTTCTTCAAGGGAGTTGATTACACTAAATATTGGAGATCTTGGCTATTCAAGGAAGTTAATCATACTAAATATTGGAGTTATTAGTTCTTCAAGGGAGTTATTTATACCAAATATTTGAGATATTGGTTCTTCAAGGGAGTTAATCATACTAAATATTGGTGTTATTAGTTCTTCAAGGGAGTTAATTATACTAAATATTGGTGTTATTAGTTCTGCAAGGGAGTTAATCATACTAAATATTTGTGTTATTAGTTCTTCAAGGGAGTTAATTATACCAAAAATTGGAGCTATTGGTTCTTCAAGTGAGTTAATCATACTAAATATTTGTGTTATTAGTTCTTCAAGGGAGTTAATTATACCAAAAATTGGAGCTATTGGTTCTTCAAGTGAGTTAATCATACTAAATATTTGTGTTATTAGTTCTTCAAGGGAGTGGCTCTTCAAGTTTTACATAAAGCTGATAGAAATTTTTAAGAATTTTATTTTTGTATCTTTGTGCTCAGGATTGACTTATATGAATGGGATTAAATACCAATTATATTGAAAATCCAATTTTTTTGGTATTCGATCTGGGACACCCTAATGGTCAAGGAAATCTTCTATAATAATTCAAGATTTAAAAAATAATTCGTTTGTTGACTTCTGTTCTTCTAGCTGAAGTGCCCGGCATTGCCAATGAAACTGAAAACATAGATTTTTGAAAAAATAAAAATAGGAATTTATATTTATCAGTTAAGAGCTTTATTATATAGACTTTATTGTTATTATCCTCGTATTCAGGTAAAGCTTTGACTGAAGTGATCACCCTGAGCAACCAAAGGCTGGCTGAGAGGGAAAGTAGAAAAATTCAACAACAAGGAGGTAAACTTTTCGTTTTCTTAAAGAGGATGTCGTTTCAATTTCAAGTGCAACCTTCCATTTAAGAAGGGATATGCCTGAATCACAACAATGCCCTTAAAACCTTTATGTGTAAATTTTTCTCACTTATAAATGTTCAATTCTGACAATTTCCAAGCAGAGAAACCACAATTTAAATTAATCAACTTTCAAAGATAAGGTTATGAGTTTATCTGATACATATTTATCAGGAAAAGCCAAAACCTTTGTGAATAGGATACGTCACCTGTTTTTAATGGGGAGGGACTTAAAATTAAGACCTTAGTCCATTTAATAAACAATGAATCTCATTGCGAAGTTAGAGTATTTTTGTAATTGATGTTTATTTTAGGATATCAGTTTAATCAACAAGTTGTTCCAGGACAATTCAACTTCGGAGCCCCTGCTACATCACCCTTTGGAAAATAGACTCAAAATTCATAATTTCTCAATAGTTTAAAAATATTTTCCGTAAACTCATCTCCCGAATCAATAATTTCCTTTCAATATTGTAGACTTTAAAAATATCTTTTGGAAAAATTTAGAATTTTGTGTATTTAAAACAAGTTTAGAGAAAGTTTGCAGCTTAAACATGTAGTGCTTCATGTCCTTAGTATTTGATACGCCTCCATTTTACAACCAGTCTTTATTTGCATTGTTTTGGATATTTGCTGAAATGAGAGTTTATAAACGAAATCAACTTAGACATTTGTTTTTGTCAAAACGCTACTTGAATTAAGGTTCTTGAATTTGGGTTTTATTTTAAAAGGGGGGGGGGAGTCAGCTAACTAATTATCTGATCTGTGACACGTCGATTGTCAATTGTCGATTGTCGATTAAATCTTAAGTCTTTTTGTGAATCTAAACCATTTAAATCCTCCGTCAAGTCTAGCATGAATTAAAAGGTTTGGATACGAGTACAGGAGTGAATAGAATTTATCTTTATTGGGATATCCCCTGAGTCCTTGTATGACGACCTACTCCTAAACCTTTTTATTTATTGAAATATTTCCTGCTGTTCACAGGATATATGGCTAGATAAATCCTATTTTTTGCTATATATCTAGCTATATATTTGCTGATGTTCACTGGATATCTAGCTAAATATTTCCTGATGTTTGCCGGTTATTTAGCTATATTTTCCTAATGAATTACCAGAAATCTAGCTGAATACCTGGCTCTATTTACCCTGTATGCAATGTCCCCTGCGTCAAAATGTATCCTGTCTTCTGTGATAATAATGTATAAAGAGGTGCCACTGCCCACTGTTCAAAGCAGACGATCTAAGGGGGTTCTACTTTCATAGAATCTGTCATAAAAAATATTTTTTATTCGTTGCTTGGACCATGCGCCGTCCGAACAAGAATCAACATAAAAAATGAAAAATTGAGATTTTATTTAAATTGTTTGCTTTTTTGCGCGTGTGCACCTCTTGTCAAATGTCTTGTCATATATTATGTATTTTTCTGAAATATATTTTTTAATCTTCTTGTTCTTCTTATGAAATGCGACCCATATACCTACAGTCTTGTCCTGCATACTTTTTAACTTCAATGTATTAATTTTGAAGTTTTTTTAATGTTCTAATTTAAGATAATTCAATTTTTCATCTTAACAACGCTTATGAAGAATGACAGATTTACAAATGGTTAAAATTCCACAGCTTTGTCCAGAAATCGTTAAAAAAGATCAAAAACGTTAGTCGTAATAAACAAAATAAGCTTACGTTCGCTCAATTCGCTCAAACGATGTTTAGTTCAATTGATATGATTGATTAATCTTTGAACCTACAGCTACGATTGAGTTAAGACTTAAAGATGCACTTGATTTCTACAATTTCTTTAAAATTCTTTAAATTCCCTAGGTGGCATTTATTGAAAATTTCGATTATAACTCAGAAGCATGCATATTAATATATTCCGAAAAAAATTAGGTGTTTTGACTTGAATCCTGATGGTTCATTTTCAGCAGTGTGCACAAACAGTTACAAAATTAGTTTTAACATTTCGACATGTAAGATATTTTGACCTTAAAATGAAGAAAGGGGAATATTTTCTGCAATATTTTTCCGAAATTTGTAAGAGATATTTCTAAAGTGCACTCATGGGGTCGTGGACGATTTCCAGCGACCGGCAATTGCAACATTCTAGAGGTTTCCCGGAGTCTAAGAACCACGGAACACCCACAATTTTCAACTTCTCTGTATAACATAACAATGGGTTTGGGAACATTATATTCGAGAAGAAGTTGTTAAGTATATTTGGTGGAGTTGCCGTGGGAATGTATGACGTCAGTAAGTGGGTTAACTTTTTCATTTTTATTTTGAATTCGAAAGTTCACAAACTTCTTTTTTAAGAACTGCCTTGTAAATTCAAGTTGAACTTGAAACAATAAAGATGATGTGATTCGAACTGGGCATGAGAGATAGGATCATTCATGGGGCTAAACTAATATAGAATTTGTTCCTTGATAAAATTGATCGTTTTTAGATTTTCGAAATCAAATTTCGAGAAAATCGCAATGGTTAACAAAATCTTGATCTCTTAGATTGTGAAAGTCGTCGATTATAAACGTGCAGAAGGTATAATTAATGAAAATTGTTGATGCAAGGATCCGAAACTTAATGGGGTTAGTTAATATTAATGCGGAGACATCAAGTAAGGAACTGTTTTGTGTTGAATAATAGATATGAAATATTCAATCTTGATAATATGAACGTTCCTGATTTTAAACGTTCTTTTCAAAAATTTTCATTCCGTTCCTTCCATTCTAATATTTTTAAGAACGCGTTCTATGCATTCGTTCTTTTTTCAGGACGATGGGATCTTGATCGTTCCGTTCGTTCTTTTGAAAGTCCGATGTTGTGAAGATCCGAAGTATCGTAGGACGGAAATGCAGTAGAACAGAAGTAACAATCTCTGAGGTCTTGAGTAGTCTCCAGAAAAATTTGTTTTAACTATTTTTAAAGAGGGAAAACACCCTTTTGAGGATGGGGGAAAGCTCATTTTTACCTACCACACCTGATTGTAACCTTTGCCTTTAAGATCGCAGGGGGGGGGAGGGTCAAGGACCATTGCCCCCCCCCCTCCTGAAGCGCCTGCCAATGCATCTTAAAATTAGACCATTATACCCAAATTAATAGAAGAAAAACGCAATCTTAGAATATGAAGATGCAAACCTAAAAATACGCATATTTTCGTAAATTTTAAGCCAAGTAATTTTTCTACGTGTAATTTATTCTCGAAACCTCTAATGCACAACCGAGTCGACCTTTAACCTATCCTAAGAGGGAGGGAAGGGAACCTCCCCCGCACAGCTTTCGAACCTCATTTTACCCATTTGCGGCAGTGCGCGTCCCCATAGGGCTTCCTAACCTCCACCAAACAGTCTTCCGGGAATGATCTTACATTTATTTTCGTCAATTTTTACTTAAAACGGGACTAATTTGATAATTTAAGCATGGTAGTCAAATATTATCCTTAACATTTGCTTAATATTTCTTTTTACATTCAAAGATCAAGTTGGAGAAACGAAACAACAAATCTTAAACGGTTGCAGCCTTTTATAAATAGTTTTACTTAAGTAAACAAATAAAAAATATTCTTCATGGAATGTTGATTCTAAAAAACATTGCCCTATTTGAAAATTTCTCCCTAGTTATTGAGATATTTAAAGAAAATAAAACTCAGTTATAACCAAATGATTTTAAACTATTGCCACCTTTTTCTTTTTTACAAGCGCTACAGATTTGAAATACATATAGATTGACAGATAATTACATTTTCTTTAAGTAGAGCTTTGACAAAATTGCCTTTTACANGGTGCGATATGAAACAAAATCTACAAAGTTTTGGTTTTTACAGTCCAAACTTTGATTGTAAAAAAGAAATAAGAATATTTTGAAAATGTTAAGGATACAATAGATGGATTAGCTTGCTGAAATTATCAAATTAGTCCCGTTTTAAGTAGAAATGGAAGATTATTAATGAATATCATTCCTGCAAGGGGGTGGTTCAGAAGCGCTATAGGGATGCACACTGCCGCTAATAGATAAAATGAGGTGCGGATGCTCTGTGGGGGAGGTTGTTTTTCCTCCCTCATTCAAACCCTACTTATCAGGTATCAATGTATTCATTAAATGAATATGGCCAAAGGGCTTGGCCCCCTAGCCTGTCCTAGAAGCAGCACTTGGCCTTGAAAATGTGTTTACTAAATGTGGCCCTTGGGCTGGCCCCAGCTGAGTCCCCTGAGTCTGTCTATTGATCTCATAGCCCCAAGACTCAACCTAGAAAAGTGTGCATCCGAAATACAAAAAGTCTGAATTTAATTTATAAAAATTTTGTTTCTGACCTACAAACTGTGTGCACCTGACCTACAAATAGTGTGCATCATCCAATTAAAAAAATGTGTGCATCTGACCTTTAAAAAGTGTGCATATACTATAAGTACAGCATTTTATAGTTTAGGTCTCATGATGGAGGGGTTTTGAGCTGCCATGAGCCCCACCAAATGACCTTCAGAGCCTCCTGATATGCGGAATGACCTCCAAGCCCCTGCAAAACCATCTCTGTGCCTCTCATTTTATCTCCAAGCCTCAGCCCTCAAACTCCATGCCCCACGTTTTGATCTCTGCTTGCCGTATTTATTTGTTATTTACCTGTTATGGCTTAATCTGCCAAAATTCAAAATATATCTCTTCATAGTAGAATCCACAATAAATTAAAGAATTGTTTAAACCAACCATTTCAATCATTAGTTCATCAGGGGCGTAAATAAGGATTGTGTAGGGGGGGACGTGAAGGTTGCCAAATTAAAAATTAAATTATCGAATTAGACCTATTTTTAGAAGAAATGGACAATTATATATGGAAAATCATTCCTGCAAGGGGGAGGTTCAGAAGCCCTCTGGGGATATGCACTGCCACAAAAAGGTAAAATGAGGTTTGGAAGCTGCACGGGGAGGTTGCCTTCCCTCCCTCATGTGGCCCGATTCCTAAAAAATATTTTAATCACAGAGGTAGACAGTTCAATATTAGAAGGACAAGGATTTTGAGGTAGCTCGGATGAGAAATTTAGGAGAATGTGGCTCGGACGAGAAATTGTTGTGGTTGGCCTTCCTCCCCTCTTGTGACTGTAATATTGAGGGAGAGTGGGATTCATGTTGTGTTCAATGCCCTGGAAAATTCCAAAACAGAGAGAGGGGGATTGAATTTTGTAGACCCAGAAAACTAATTAAATTAGTAGTTATTTAGGGCTAGGTTAGGTTAAGACACTTACTGGGCTGAGCGCTGCGGCTAGGATAGGCCAGGGGGCTGAGCACTGCGGCCACGGGTTAGGTTAAGTATAACACTTTCTAGGCCGAGCGCTGTGGGCACATGTCTTACATTTAAGACCCCACCAGATGCCAGTGTCTATAAGCAGGCATCCCACAGATATTATTTTTCTAGATCTACAAAATTCAATCCCCTTTTTGCTATTTTGGAATTTTCCAGGGGCATTGAACACAACATGAATCCCACTTTGCCTAATATTGAAAGGAATGGCCTCTGTCCGAACCATTATTATGTGCGGTTTACCGTGCGGTTGACGTGTTATTGCTGTCCCTTCCTCTGACATCTGGACCAATGAGAGTTCGCCATGGCAGATCCATACGGCCAATCACCGATCAAGAAATCAAACTTAATATCACTCAATCTCCTCAATTCTAGGCCGGTAACACGAACACCAACAGTCCCAACAGTAAACTCAAGTAGTGCCAGCTAGAAATGTGAAACCTTCGATTGAGACAATTTTTTTAGTATATAACAGAAGTTAGATATTTCTTATGAATCATTACTTAATTTCTTAACGGTGTTAAACAAAAGATATGCTTAATGAGATGCATGAAATTTAAATTTGATTTAATATGTTATATCCTTTCTCTCTCACATGTATATGTATTCGTGGGGGAGTATCATTGGTAATTTCCTAGAGAACGATTTTTGGACCCCAACCTATCAATTTTGTACTTGGTTATCATGTGAATCACATGGAGAACATTGGTCATGTAGCCGCCAGCGCTCAGTCCCCGAGCCTATTTTAGCCCCTGCGCTCGGCCCCCAAGCCTGTCCTAGCCACAGTGCTCGGCCCCGAGCCTCTTTTAGCCGCAGCGCTCGCTCCAGAAATTGTCTTAACCTAACTTAAACCTAAAACTATAAAAAATAAGTAATAATTTTGTTGATAAACAAATGGTCATGTACAAAATTGATAGGATGGGGGAGGGGGGTCTAAAAATCGTATCTTTTGGTAACATAATTCGTATTATTTTGAGTGCAAACCTCAAGAATGTAGTAAAGGCAAATTAGAATCGTGTTTTTTTTGTCTGACAATTGTGATCTGGATAAATTTATCATATTTTTATATTTCAGTGAAAATGTTGGTTATCCCACTCCTCTTTCTATTGGTGGCTGGTGTCTTCTCAGATAGCAGTTTAGATCTCACAGTAAGTGTAACATCGAGATATATAAAATTATTTTATGTAAACGATCAAAGTCTGACCCCCTTCCCCAACTCCTCAATTTCAATTATATGTTAAATTTCTATTTATTTAAGGAACGTTTTTCTTCTGCTAAATATTTGTTAAACTCTTAATAAATAATTTTTTTTCATCGTTTGACATACAAACTTGCAGTTTTATTTTTAGTTCGTTTTAATAAATATATCTTTATTGATCGTTTAAAGAGTTAAACAGAACAGCCGACTTAAAAGAAAGAAATTTTAATTTCGATAATATTTATTAAAGATATTTAAGTATTATATATTTTTCAGGATGCATCCTTTGATGGAGAATTAGAGAAGGTAGAGACAGCACTTGTCATGTTTTATGCACCCTGGTAAATCTTCCAAATTATTTTATTTTCATGTTTTACAGAAATACAAAATACCGAAATGAATTTCGCAATCTTATTTAATTAACACCTACTACAGTGAGTCCCATACCATATTGGATTTGTCTTCTTTCTTCACGTACAGAATACCTCGTATTGTAAGGAATTTTTAAATCAATCCTTACATTTTTTTAATAATTATTTAATCGTTTTGATTTTCTCTTGTGTC
Source organism: Eurytemora carolleeae (assembly GCF_000591075.1). Taxonomy (NCBI): domain Eukaryota; kingdom Metazoa; phylum Arthropoda; class Copepoda; order Calanoida; family Temoridae; genus Eurytemora; species Eurytemora carolleeae. Next base: position 57,361 of record NW_019396073.1, on the reverse strand, counting down.
CCATTAAACCCCATATCATAATACTAGCGCAGGATCCATTTATTTTGATCCGGATCCAGGCCGTCAACATTTCTTGTAAGATTTACTGATTCTTTAACAGAAGAATTTTCAAATTATATCTTTTTTTTCGTTATTGCTATGCTGAAACTAGAGAAACATTCATAGAGAAGGAATTTTTTAGTCTGTTTGTTAACAGATCAGATTTAGGCTTTAAAAGCTAAAGATGTTTGTTTGCAGTTTTTGTTCATGGTTGCGCGTATTTTTGCGGATCTGGATCCAGGAAGCTAAAATGTTGCGGATTCAATGGATCCGGATTCTAGACACTGTATAATACATTTTATGATATCCTGAGTATTTCTTAAGGTGTGGACACTGTAAGAGGTTAAAGCCGGAGTTTGAGAAATCTGCTGGGGATCTGATTAAAAATGATCCTCCAGTCACATTGGCTAAAGTAAGGAAATATTATTTTGTTAAATGAAAATATTTAAAAAAGCAAAAATAGAATGCAGAGAGATTTTTTTGTAAAATAAGTCAATTCTTATATTTCATGAAATTTTAACAATAATAAAATATTAATAATACACTGATTGATTTTAATGAGAGCTGTCTTGATGAATTAAATTTAAAGATGAATCAGGTAGATGTCATGTTTGCTTGCTAATTGTTTAATGTGTGTTTACAGGTGGATTGTACAGAGGCTGGTAAGGAAGTCTGTAATAGGTTTGAGGTTAGAGGTTATCCCACCCTCAAGATTTTCAGGTAACTATTCCTAATTTTGTTCTTTTTTGAAATTATTCTCTTTCCGAATTATTTTTTATTACTAATTGCCTATATAGTTGAACTTTGGCAAAGTATTTTTTTTGTAATCATGTGGCTTTGTAAATATTTTTTCCCTCCGTTAAATGTCTATACTTTTACTGCCTAATTTTATATTGCAATATTAAAAATGTATATTTAGAAATGGAGAACTGAGTAGCGACTACAATGGTCCGCGTGAAGCCGCCGGAATTACCAAGTTTATGAAAGCGCAGGTATTATTCACCAGTCGTTACATGAGAGAAACTACCTAAAACTCTAATTGTAAAAGACTAATATAAAATACTTGTTTTATCCAATGAACACTTCAAAATCGAAAATATAAATTTTTTACTTTCGCAAACTTGTATGTATTTACACTCAAATCTAAAATTAAATAATGTTAAATTGATCTCTCAGTAAGTTAACCTTGCATTTGTGTATATTCAGATAAATGTATTATTTAGGTTGGACCTGCCTCCAAAGTGCTCAAGGATGCCGAGGATGCAAACAAAATATTGAACAAGGAAAATATATTTTTAGAATGAGTCTTGAATACAGCCCCCCCCCCCCCCTCTTTACACTTAAGGGGGGCGGGGATGCTTGCTTTGTTAATTTGCTTTTTCCTTAAAAGGATAAGAAATTTTTATTGCTTTTAACTGATATGAAAAGATGGAATTTGGATTGTAAAATGTCAACCAGTTGGATTTGCAAGAAAATTATATATTTTTGAAGGACGAAGTGGTCGTCTTCTTCCTAGGAGACGATTCATCAGACCTCGGCAAAACCTTTGGCAAGGTAGGATTTTTTGTTATATTCCAGTAACATACATTGTTCAATGTTCATAGATCACATTTTGATAAAAGATTAATTAAGAATATTTTTGATTATTTGTTTTTTTCTCATAATTCTCGTAAAATATTTTAACATATGGAATATCCTAGAATGGTATCGAGTTTGATCCATGTACCAAACGAAAATTTGTTTAAACAATTAAATGAGCAAGTTGTTCCTGTGTTATTTAATAATTCTTATTACTGTTTGGTGTGTAAAGCAAAGTTATTAATTTAAGGTATCAGCCAAGCTGAGAGAATCCGTTGCGTTTGCCAACTCTGATGCTAGCGTTGTTGCTGAAACTCTTGGACAACCACTTGGATCTGTTGTTCTAGGTAAATTCGATTAATGCTCGGGATTGGGGGTGAGAGTGGGTTGAAGATGCAATTTTGCAAGTTTGGCATATTCCAAGTTTTTTTTTGCCAACTTATTTGTGTTCTTCGAATCAATTCTCTTCTGGAGATATTTTTGAAAATTTCTCTTTTATTCTGTTCAAAATCTTTTTGTTGGACTGAGTCGGTAGTTTCTTTTTCATATTTTCTTTCTAATTAAATCCTTTTTGATCAGCTCTAGTAGCATTTCCTGGTCAAAAGTAATGAAACTTTTATTTCCTAGTGAGGCCTAAGCACTTGCAGTCAAAACTTGAGCCAAGTCAGGTTGTTTATTCTGGATCTGAGACTGATAAAACTGCTCTAGAGGCTTTCATCTCCAAGGTAAAGTGAACCGGAGCCTTCTACCCTTCTTCTTCTAAAAATATACTTTGCTTGTCTTTTTGTTTGATTGTTTGTCCGTCTCTAATATTGGTCAAAACGGCTGAACAGATCGGGACCAAATTTTGTGTGGTACCTCACATGACCCCAGGAAAGGTTAATGGAAGCTTAGCTTTTAAGAGTTTCAAAGACTTTGTTTTTCGTATAATTTTGTAAATCTGCGAAAACAAAATTGTAAAAACTATACTTTGCTTGTTTGTTTTTAACTGAAAAACGTCGAAAACAGCAAAAACAATCGGGCCCAATTTTTTTGTGGGATCTCACATGATCCCAGGAAAGGTTTATGGATGCTCAGAATTACAAAAAATTGTCCTCAAAAATGTTTAAATTTTTTTGTAAAAGGGGATGGTGGAGATGTCATGTTTGATATAGAGGAGGGGGGGGGCTGCCTTCATTTTTGGTTCAAATCTTCCAATTTTTTGGCTGCACGCCTAATTAGTGATCGAAATTCCTAAAATCAAATTGAATTTTAATAACCTCTAATGACCTCCACAAATAGAAAATATATCAACTATGGCTTTATGCATATTAATTAAAAGCTAGGAACCCCAGGAATACAGTAGCATCAACGAATCCCGTGTTTAACTTTCTAATGACCTCTAATGACCTAAATGACCTTCAAAAATGTAAGTGTTTTAACTGTGGATTTATGCATATTATTTTTGACCCTAAAGTTAACAACACCCAGCTTCTTCTTTCTGTGAAGCTATTGTATTCCCTGGGTTCCTAGCTTTTAATTTATTTGCATAAAGCCTTAGTACAAACATTTTCATTTAGGAGGTCATTTTATGACATTAGAGGTCATTAGATGGTCAAACACTGGATTTGTTGCTGCTACTATATTTCCTGGGTTCCTAGCTTTCGTTTAATATGTATAAAGCCATAGCTGAAATATTTTCTATTTGTGGAGGTCATTTAGGTCATTAGAGGTCATTAAAATTGAATTTTATTTTACTGAAGGAATTTCGATCACTTATTAGACGTGCAGCCAAAAAATTGGATGATTTGAACCAAAAATGAAGGCAGGGACACCCCTCCCCCTTAATCAAACATGACATCTCCACCATCCCCTTTAGAAAATCCAAGAAAAAAATTATAACTGCGCAACAAATTTTACTATTTTTTTCATCAAAGAGAAAATACTGAAGAGTCGGCAATAAAATCGAAATAGAAAATCGCCCTGATAGTTTAGTCATTTTGATTTAATTTGAAATAATATTTATAAAAATCTAAAAGTTGCGTTCAACAAACCTAAATATGTGGAAAATAGGCGGACAACAGCGACTATATAATGTAAGAGTATCCTTAATCGCTACAAGTCACAATGGCCATCATTTAATGTGTTGAATATACGTTATTTGTCTCTTTTGCTTAAATCTGCAAGTCACTTTTCGTCTGTCTCTTAAATTATTCTGAAGGAAGAATAAAAACAAACTTGAAATTATTTTAGAACTACCATGGATTGGTTGGGCACAGAACTGCTGATAATGCCAAGGATTTTACTGGTGCTACCATTATTGCCTACTACGGGGTCGATTACGTTAAGAACGTTAAGGTAATCCTTTGAATTAAGAAAGTATGATTGATTGATATTAATAATTGTTTTTATTAACAGGGAACAAACTACTGGAGAAACAGGATTGCCAAGGTTTGCAAGGAGTTCCCTGAGTTTAGTTGCGCTGTGTCGAATAAGGACGACTTCCAGCAAGAACTCTCAGAATTCGGATACGATTATGTCAGGTAAAACTAAATGCTAAATATCATAAATTGTAAAATTTCTGAAAAAAATGCTTTATTTCATTTCTTCTTCAGTGGAGCTACTCCTGTAATTGCTGCTAGAAACGCCGCTGGTTTAAAATTCAAGATGAATGAAGAATTTACCATTGACTCTTTCTCTTCTTTTCTTACTGATCTAGAAGCTGGAGAATTAGAGCCATACCTCAAATCTGGTAATTATTATTCTGTAACAACTGCCTAAGAAATCTGCAAGTATTGATTATTAAACACTTAACAAACTTTGTTCAATAAGAGCTAAGAGTAATAATGGGTTTAATAGTTTTCTTATTTTTATTAGAACCTCTGCCCGACAACGAGGGTAAAGGAGTAAAGGTTGCTGTTGCCAAGAACTTTGACGAACTGGTGACAAAGAGCACTAAAGACGTTTTAGTTGAATTCTATGCCCCCTGGTGCGGACATTGCAAGAAGCTTACTCCTATCTATGATGAGCTAGGAGAGAAAATGATGGATGAAGATGTTGAGATTGTTAAGATGGATGCTACAGCTAATGATGTTCCTCCACAGTTTAATGTCCGTGGGTTCCCTACCCTGTACTGGTTGCCCAAGGGAAGCAAGCAACCTAAATCCTATGAGGGAGGACGGGAACTTGACGATTTTGTTAAATACATTGCAGAGAACGCATCAGATGAGCTTAAAAGCTTTGATCGAAAGGGAAAAGCAAAGAAGTCCGAGTTATAAAGTGTGAAAAAAATAATCAATGCCTAAGACTAGAACCACAAACAAGACACGGACAAAAATGATTAATCTGTTACATCTGGCTTGGTTAGGTTTAAAAATTCGGGATGTCTTAATAGCGTACATAAACCTTCCCCAAACTCACTTTAATTGTTTCTGAATCTCTAGATTATTTTGCAAGTCGAAACTTTTTACTTTACTGAGAAAATAACTTGGAAAATATTTCGACGCACACTCTTGATGATAAATTAACTTTTTGTAATCTAAAGATTTAGGGTATAAAAGGATTTTTGGTGAGTCACCGGCATATTTACGATTATGACGGGTTATGGTTCTGCTAATCAAAAATTTATGGAAAGCATATTACTGCGTTATTTAATCTTTTTCAGTTCTACAGACTATAAGCTATGGGTTATCGGGTTACACAGTGAGATGTCTGGGGTATTATTTATGTACATTTGAAAGACTATTTCAGAATTTCAGCATTTATTTTTTCATGTTTTCCTTTTGGTCACCTTTTACCCTAATGCTAGTTCGACCTTAAAGCAACTATTACTATCAATAATAGGCTAAAGATTTATTTTGGTGTTGTTCACAAATATAAAACTGAAACTTCTCTCTGGGGTGCAGTGTGACAAGTATTATCAATTTCCGGGGTTCTTATATCTTCAAATCAATCCTGAAGAACGTTTCTTCTTTCCTGTGATATAATCCTCCCATACAATTATTTGTTTCAGCCGTTACGTATTTTTAATATGGCGGAAATATATTTTTACCCAGATTGAAACCATAGTAACAAATGTATTGCTTGTGATTATGAATATCTGTCAACTCGTTTACAGTTTTCCTGTGTGATAACAATCTTGTGAATATCTGAATTTTGTTTACTTTGATCTTTTGATAAATTTTCCGATAGTGGAATACCTTTTTCTGCTTTTCTCAAAGATAATATATATATAGATATGCAGGCAGGTAGAAACCTCCTTCCTAAATTGCTTGTAGCAGACAAATAATTTTTGAACCTCTGAGAAAAGGTGCAAGGAGAGACATTTATAGCAAATTGATTACTTTCTATATTCCTTTCTCTCCTTGCTGCCTTTTGTAGGAAATACGCATTTGTGTTATAAAAACATACAGTACGCGTATTGCATCCTGTATAGTTCAAGTGTTGCTATCTGGACCTGTTTGACCAATAAAATTAATTTCAAGGTAACACAAACATACAGTACGCGTTTTGTTTATGTTCTGATCAGATCAGTTGTACTTTGTCCTAGATTCGATGTACTTATATAGTAATAATTTTTATTTAAATTGCGTTAATTTACGTATGCCATTCAGTACAACTTGCACATTTAAACTTTGTCTAGTCAAATTCCTACCTCAGTTTTATTTGCATTGATTAATTTTTTTCATTAAGTACAATATGCAGTATACATTGTTGATATAGTACGCATTTAGTGTTATCACGCATATACAAAGTGATAAATTAGCAACAATCCAGAGGATAAAATGCCATGCGTACGACAGAGATGGTGCTGTTTGCACCTTTTCTCAAGACCTCTAAATTTATACCTGCCTGCATATCTATATATATATTATCTTTGGCTTTTCTCTATTAGAATTTAACCAAACTTGATGGCACGTACTGCAAACCAAAATATTAGAGCTTAAATTCCTTTAACGTTTAGTGAGGAGAGTTTACAGTATACTACGATTGATGAGAAAAGAATGATAATACAAGTAGACTAAGAATGAAGAAAATTAGGAAATTAGCATATTACTCATGTTGTACACGTTTACTAAGATTGAAGATCTCGAGGGTAATTGTACTTCTTTTCTACGGTATTTCCGTCTGTCAGTATGTAGTTGACAGTGCTGCCAAGGAAACAATTTTTAATTCCAATTGTCATTCCTTTTATGACCTAGATTTAAGTTAAGTCTCATTTGATTTCATTTTTCGTCGCAAAATTTTATTTTCCATCCCAAACCCCAGAAAATTTTTTTAAATTCCACTTGTCCTTAATACACATGCTGGTTATTAATTTCATTTTCTATGCCAATTATTTAATTATTTGTTTAAAAAATTCATTTTTTATCCATAGGACTTACATTTTTTGTCCCTAAATGTTAATTTTCTGTCCCATAACCTTTAAAAATATTTTAAATTCTACTAGTCCTTTCTTCACATGCTGATTGTTAACTTCATTTTCCATCCCAAATATTTCATTTTTCAGCCAAAAAATTTATTTTCTGTCCCATTTGTTTATTTAAATTTTGTCCCAAATTCCAATTTTTAGTTCTGAAACTCATTTTCTGTCCCAACATTTTAATTTTCCGTCCCACAACTTCCATTTTCAGTTAACTGAGTTATGGGACATATTTCGAATTCCACTAGTAAGTTTTTGTATGCTACGTAGATTACTATATGTTACTTAATGTTCCAAAAATCATTTTTCATCCTAAATTCTGGTTTTCTGCCCAATCTTTCATTTTCTGTCCTTAACTAGTAACACATATTTCAAACTCCACCTCCTCCACCAGGCAATTTAAACATGTTAAAAGTTAGTCGCAGCAGAGTCAAAGGATGGTTAAGGTCTCCTCTCTGATCATTGGAGAGTCCTGCGTAGAGTATGGCATGACTCTTTTCTTTCTAATCCATCCGACAATGAATCTTCCTTTACGTTTTCTCTCATTTTTTTTAGCTTTTTTCTTCAATATCTTCTCCATCCCCCCCCCTTGCACCTCATTACCAACCCCTTCACTAACACGATCTACAATCACTTCAATAATGTAATGAGGAGTGTAAACAAACCCAGTGCCCCCACAACAGTTGAGAGGAAAGGACCAAAGCTCTGACAATCAAAACACTATTTAATATATCAAGTTATTGCGAATACAAATTGATCATTTATATATGATTTTTGGCTTTCATGTCAATATGGAAAATTTAGTTATGCCAATGAGATATGTGCGCCGTTGGGCTTAAGCATAAAGGAGAAGCAAGGTAAAAAGATTTAAATCCTTCCTCCCAACGTTTGAACCCTTCATTTCAGTATTGTAATTCTTTCTCCCAACATTTTAATCCGCCTCCAAATGTTTGTATCCTTCCTCCCAATATTTAAACCTTTCCTCCCACTGTTTGAATCTTTGCTCCTAACGTTTAGATCCTTACTTCCAAGATTTAAATCATTCCTCCCAACATAAAAACTCTTCATCCCACCAATTGAATCCTTCCTCCCAAAGTTAAAATCTTTCTCTCCATGATTTAAATCATTCCTCCAAACGTTCAAAGAGAAGATACTATTTGCATCTTATCAATTCATGATGTAAGGACGGTGAACAAAGTTACTCTTGCAATTCTAAGCTCAATTTTACTGCTGCAGAAACATGATTGCCAGAGTAGAGATGTGGTTTATAAAAACTAAAATTATATGTTCTTGTTGAAATCTATAGATTTTTTTCTTCCACTTTTGCAGCGAGGGGGGGAGTCCAGAGTTTTTCAAATAGTAATCACCGCCACCCAAATCTGTTTTGCGGCAAGCGCGCTCCTCAATTGGTAATCTCCACCACCTCAAATAGTAATCATGGTGGTGGAGATTACCAATTGAGGAGCGCGCTTGCCGCGAAACAGATTTGGGTGGCGGTGATTACTATTTGAGAAACTCTGGACTCCCCCCCTCTTGCAGCACTCCCTTCCTTGTCATGATTATATTCCGGATGAATGCTAGAATCCATACCATTACTGGCTCGTAGATCTCTTTTTGTTTATCTTTTAATTTCTTAATTTTATTTTATTTTATTTAAATGTTAAAATAAAGTACACCTGAGGTATGTTGGATAAATTGGAACTCCGACAAAATTTTATGTTTTGTCAAACAATTTTTATTCTTATTTTAAGTGGACTTACTTCCTGTAAACAATTAGAGGATGGTGTATTTTTGGACCTACGCCCATCCCCTCTACTGCCCATCCGACCTACGAGCACGTGGTTTTAACAGCTGTGGTAGGTCCGATGCACTGTAGGTCGGATGGGCACGTTAAAAACAGCATATTGGTGCATCCGACCTACTTTAAGCTGTCGCTTGGACACGTTAGTAGGTCTGATGGGCCTTTTTCATAGGTCGGATGGGCAT
>NW_019396073.1:1635-47700 GCF_000591075.1 Eurytemora carolleeae | reverse complement strand
ACGAAAAGTGCCCATCCGACCTACGAAAAATGCCCATCCGACCTACGAAAAGTGCCCATCCGACCTACGAAAAGTGCCCATCCGACCTACGAAAAATGCCCATCCGACCTACGAAAAGTGCCCATCCGACCTACAAAACTGAGTGGCCGTCATGCTACAAAAGCTGCTGAATGTAGGTCAGATGTTGCAGTAGGTCGGATGGGCAGTATAGCGGATGGGCAATAGGACGGATGGGCAGTAGAGCGGATCAACATTACCCAATTGAAGGGCCAGTAATTTCAAGTGACCATCCATACAATGACCAATTCAAAATGGGACCTTTTATGTGATCATTAACATGAAAGTTTTAAAGTCGTTTTTCTAGGATTAACATGTGTTTAATTGTGATAATATTCATATGTTCTTCTCTAGTAGACATATGGAAATCAATATGTCTAGAAAAAGCACAATTGAAAATAATCAGTTTTCAAAATTTTAAACATTGATATCTAATTCATTAAGCTTCAAAGGATTTTAATTTTTTTAGTTAGAAAAGTTCATAATTGAAAATAATTAATTTTTAATTTGTTCATATGTTATGATGTTCAAATGGATTAAAAACCGGTTTGTGAACAGCTGACTTTAGTTTAATTGAACATTAGCTCAGTCGGCTATTAGTCCAATCGATAGCATCGACAGACTGACAGCTGCAGAAATTTTAGGCATACATCATGTTTGGTGGCTGTTCTGTTCTTCCTGAAATAAATGAGAATTGACAGCGGCACTTCTAATCAGCTGTGCGCATCAGTGAAAACAAGAAAAAAATTAAGAAAATCTCAGCTTGAAGTCGGAATTAAAAGTTAAAACTAACCTAATTTCCTAGAGAACTCTGTTTGGGCCCCCCCCCCCTCTCAATTTTCTACGTAGAGTTCATGGTTAACCGAAGCGCTCAATCCATAAAGCGTTTTCTAGGGCAGAAGCCGACCCGACTTGAATCATAACATTTTAAAGTTCGGGAGGGAATGAGGAAATTCTCGAAAATCAAATTGCGGGTCTGTCCTAGTATACGATTTTTGGACCCCCCCCCCTCCCCCCTCCTATCAATTTTGTACATGACCATTTATTTTTCAGCAAATTTATTATTATTTAAGGTTATTTAGGTTAAGTTAAGACACTTCCTGTCTGACGCATGTACAAAATTGATAGGAGGGGGGGGGGTCCAAAAATCGTATACTAGGAAATTACCCAAATTGCTAGAACTCCCAGTATCCCCAGTTTTTGATTTTGTTTGTTACTGAGGCATGAATTAGTCTGGTTTGAATGTACACAATATATGTGCATTTTCTGCATTTCTATTTTAACATCTCCTAATTGCTTACTGCAGACGTAAAATTGTATTAAAAAAATATATAAAAATACGTATATATACGTATGTGATACGTATTTTTAAGTTTTCGGGTTAGTAGGGACTTCACTAAAAATTAAAACACATAAAAATGTGTCTACTTATACTAACACATATGCCTTTTCTGTAAAGTAAATAGTTAACTCTAGTTAACCCTGTAATTTTACTTCTGTTTTACTACTCGTTGTATCGCATAGACCCAATAAAGATTTATATAATAATAAAAATAATAAAAATCCCCCCCTGGAAAGATAAAAATTTAAGCCCCCCCCCTGGATAAATTCCTGAATACGCCCCTGGATAAACCTACCATAATATATTTAATATTAACATTTGTTAGATTCATCATGGCGCCAGGGTGCATTGCACCTATGTGTATCCGGGTAAAGGTAAATGATTAATAGTTTGATTGTTTATGTATTTGAATTAAATAATGGGATCGCTAATAATATAAATATTGTTTTTTTTTTCATATTCTTAGCATAATATTCATGGAATCCCTGCGATTCCCTAACCTGACCGCCGCGTCAAGTCACAGCCAGCGGCCAGAAATTTCTTTAACCTTACTGAACCCCGCTTCTGATTTTAATTGTGTTAAAATCTCCAAAAATATAAAATGGTGGTACGTGAGGTGGTTAGATACTGGGGGATTAGAAATCTGCAGGCCCGAGCCAATATGCCAGCATTCAACTTGGGGATTTTAAACCATTTGGATGAAGAAAATAAAAATAGTTTTTTTTCATTCCAAAAATTTTTAATAAATTTTTAATCGCCAATCACCAAATTAAGCAAATGTTAAACCTCCGTGTATTTTTGAGTTATTAATGATAGAATTCTTCCTTTTTCTGTTCTTGTTCCGTTGTTGTTTAAATATATTTTTGTTTAATTTTAGGATCACAGTAGTGTGTTGTGTGAACAGCTACAACAGCTTAGACAACAGACCGGGTTAGTGGATCTAGATATAGTCTGCGAGGTAAATTAAAACATTTATATTTCAATCTTTTACAAGAGATCAATATTGAATGTTTCGGTAGATATGAAGCCATTCTGCCTGCATTTTTTTTGCTTTAATTCATGTTTTCAATATGACCACACCTACGCATCTTCTTTTTAAAAAAAAGTAAAAAAATGTCTAAGTTTGTCCTAGCTAGCTGCAGCGCTCTGCCCTTTTCGTAGACTGCAGAAAAGATGGGGAAAGGCACGCCGCACCCACATAGGTTCCATTCCACAATTAATTCTAAAACATGAATTCTTGGCAGCGCGCTTACCCGCTTCCTCTCCGCACCCATATGTCTTCCGGCGAAATGGCTTTACTTTGAAATGCTTATTATAGAGACATTTGCAGCATTAATTTAAGATTTTAAAGACTTTTAATAGAACCTGAAAAATAACATATTTATCATAACTTTTTGTAACATAAGTGATTTATTTCGATTTCCTTCTAAAATAGAAAATTTTGTTGTTACCTGCTGATGTTACTCTTTTCTAAAAGTGTATTTGAATGTAGGGAGAAATAACGCAGTTTTGCTTGCGATTCGGACTAAAATAATCTAAATCTATCTATCTGTCTAGTGTCTATCTATCTGATCTTAGATAATTTTGATATGAACCGCACGCTAAACTGCGTTATTTCTGGTATAAATTGAAGTTCTCTTTACCTTCATAAAGTTTTCGAGAATAATATAAACCATTTATGTACAAATAACAAAATATTATTTTTTTAATTGGACAAGCATTTCAAAGTAAAGACATTTTGCCGGAAGACATATGGGCGCGGACAGTAAGCGATATGGGTAAGCGCACTGTCGCGAAACCATATGTGTGCGGCGTGACTTCCCCCAATCCTTAAACCCTAAAATAATGAGATGGGGAGGATTTTCATGTAAAAAATGTCGAATAACAAAAGTGAAAAAAATTATATACAAATAACTTGAATAAACGACGTCGCAGGGATCAATTGAAGAATAAAAGTTAATTGATTTATCTTTAAATTCTAAATCTTTAAGGGACACTACATCAAGGTTCACAAGGTCGTAATGGCTGCCTGCAGCAAGTTTTTCAAGGAACAGCTTTGTAAATATAATGTTCAGGCCTTGGTCATTCTCAGGTAAACATATTTTACAATCATTTTGATTTCTCTACAGCGCAGTTGTCAGCATAGGTATTAAACGGGTTTTAGGCACAGGCCCTTACCTTCTGATGGCGGTCTTTCACAATCATTTCTTACATTAAATTACTGAAATAGTGATATAATACAATTTCATTACCTGATACGTCGTTTGTGGTCTACCAATCTTTATTATGAGGGTTAGGTTAGGTTATAAGACAATTTCCTGGCCGAGCGATGTGGCTAGGACAGGCTAGGGGGCAGGGCGCTGCGGCCTCAAGTCCATATAAAAGCTATAAAACCACGCGCTAGTAGATCGGATGTGTAGTATAGCAGATTTGGTGGCGTAGGTCAGAAATGAAGTATGGCGGATTTGCGTAGGTTGAAAGATACGCCATCATTTTATTTAAAAAATGTTTTTTTTAAAATAAATTCCAATGAGTTTCCAAGATTTTTTTCCTTGAGTCATGTGAGGACCCACACAAAATTTTGGCCCGATCGGTTCAGCCGTTTTGACGCTTATTGGATACAAACGGACAGACAAGCAAAGTTTATATAAATAGGCGTTCACAGGCGCACAACTAGACATTTTGTTAGGGGGGGAAAGATGGGGGGAAAAATTTGCCCCCCCCCCCTCATAAACATTTTGAGGGGAGGGGGGGGGGGGCAAGAAAAATGTGTAATATACTCATACATTAAGAAAAACTAACGTTACCAACTGGATATTCAGTAAGTCAACACATTTTATATGAAATAAGAAAGCAATTTATTCTGGTTAATAAAAATCACAATATTTATTAATTTACAATTTACATAAAATATCATTATTCATTCATAAATCAAATATATACACTGTACTCAGACACTGACAAGAAATGCCTTTCATTAAAAAATCATGACTTAAAATGAAAAATATTTTTTTATATATGACACTTCACACAGTACATCTTCCGACCCGCATTTGTATTTATAAGATTTTTAGATAATACAGATTGTCTCATATCATATTAGATTATATCCAAGCTTTAATGCCAAATACGCACATCATACTCAAAAAACCTAGTATTTTATGCAAGAAAGCTTTTATAGGCTTTGTAAAGACGACTTATCGCAGAATTTAAAAAAAGTTCATGTTTTGCATATTCCAAAAAATGCTAAAAATAAAAAAGTTAACATTGTTGCTCTAATACATTTGAGGACCAAGCCATTTTCTTCCTGAAAATATGTTATTTTTGTTATGACTTTGCGGTTTTCATGAGTGCACTGACGTTGAACATCCAACGGTAATAAATGCGGTTTTTCGCAATTTACTCTTTAACCCCCCCCCCCCCCCAACAGTTTTCGTGGATTTTTTAAAATTCACAAACCGAAATTTGTGTAGGCTAATTTTTTTAATTCTTCTCATCCAAAAACCTTCCCTGGGGTTAAACGAGGCCCCATACAATATTTGGGCCCGATCGGTAGCCGTCTTGACGTTTATTGGACACAAACAAACAGACAGACAAGCTAAGTATATAGATAGATAAAGATATATCTCCCTAGATTTGGACTAATTGTTGCGGGTTTAGAGGTCCAGTTAGAACAGGGGCGGGACGGTGCTTCCTGCTGCCTGGGCGGTCTGGGGGGGTTCACATTGGGGCCTCTTGTAGATTTCACTTCCTTATGAATCCTTATATGTCAGCCCCTGTATTATATCACCATCTCAGTAAACAATTTTGTACCTATAGTCAAAACCACGATAATGTTTATATACCGTCATAATCAGAAAGACCAACAAAAAAATTAACAGTTAATCAGGCATTTTTAAATGCTCAAAAAGGGCAGACCACATTTTGGAAACGGGAAAACTAGGGCTATTATGTTATTATCGTTTCAACAATCATATTTGTAAAACTATATTGTAAAGTCGTCTGAATATCTGTAAATTAATTCCGGGTCTTCTTGATTAGTACTGTAGAGGAAAAAATTAACATCGCACAATGTTTTTCGATCTTTTTTAGAAAGGCTCTTACCTATATTTTTATAATCCAAAATTTTATTTAAAAAAAAAACTTTTTTATGCGACAAGATAATTATATTTACATGAGAAAATAATGCAAAAAAATTGTTAAATAAGCCTAAAAAACTTGTTATGTCTAAAAATAATGCCATTTGTTAAATTTCTTACAATATGGCGGGATTAAGAAACAAATTTGAGCCTGGAGAAGTTTATCGAAATGATATCAGCTTCATTATTGTATTGATAAACAATACGCATATGGGGAAAAACTTCCCCCCCAGCACCCATAAAAAGTCATGTTAAAAATGTATGTCCCACATAAAAGCTTCAGATTTGTGTCTATCCTTAATTCCTAAATCATACTTAAGGCATGCTTACAGGTATAAAACTTATGGCAAGAGATATCAAATATTAATTCTTAGGTTATGCAACTCTTACTTAATTTCATTGTGTAAAATTAAAATTTTGGCTCATAAGTCATAAGTGACAGATATGTCAGATGTTAGGGACAAAAATACACATAAAATGTCTAGCCATGAACTTTTTCTAAAATCTTAAGCTCCTAAACAGAAGTTTAATTGCCTGTGAAAAAGAATTTTTGAGTTTCGAATAGCTTTCGCCTTAAAATAAATTCATGTTCCACATTTTGTCAGTCCGTAATCCCGCTTTATTATTTAAATAACTTAGTAAAAAAAATTTTTTTCTTAATTTCGTAATCAAAATAAATTTGAATAGAAGCGAAATTTTATATCTATTTTTTCCATAAGTTACCCAGCAAATTGTGCATGATCAAATAACGTAAGCAAAATGTCTGTCCCTTATACGTGGTTTTATGTGGTATATTAATATTTTTATACCAGACTTGAGGACTTCGGGTTGGAGTTGAAAAGAGATGCTGTGAACTATATAATAGAGTTTATATACAGTGGGGAAGTCAATATACTAGGTAAGAGAAGCAGTGTTTAGGATCCATTACACTTTCCTGGGAATCCGGATCCCGGATCCGCACTGGAAAAAAATCCGGATCCTAATTATTGATCGAAATTCCTTAAATAAAATCAAATTGAATTTTAATGACCTCTAATTAATTCTAATGACCTCCACAAATAGAAAATATATCAACTATGGCTTTATGCATATCAATCGAAAGCTAGGAACACAGGCAATACAGTAGCAGCAACAAATCCAGTGTTTGACCTTCTAATGACCTCTTATGACCTCTAATGATCAAAATGACCTTCAAAAATTAAAAATGTTTTAACTATGGCTTTATGCATATCAATTAAAAGCTAGAAACCCAAGGAATACAGTAGCAGCAAAGAATCCAGTGTTTGACCTTCTAATGGCCTCTAAGGACCTCTAATGACCTCAAAAAATGAAAATGTTTTAACTATGGCTTTATGCATATTAAACGAAAGCTAGGAACCCAGGGAATACAGTAGTAGCAACAAATCCAGTGTTTAACCTTCTTATGACCTCTAATGACCGAAAATTACCTCCAAAATAAAAATGTTTTAACTTTGACCTGACGCATATCAATTGGATTACAGTAGCAGCAACAAATCCAATGTTTGAACTTCTGACGACCTCTAACGACCTCTAATGGCACAAAATGACCTCCAAATCAAAAATGTTTTAGCTTTGGCTTTATGTATCAAATGAAAGCTAAAAACCCAGGGAATACAGTAGCAGCAATTTACAGCAGCAATACATTGTTTGACCTTCTGATGACATCTAATGACCTAAAATGACCTCCATAATGAAAATGTTTTTACCATGGCTTTAGCATATCAAATGAAAGATAGGAACCCAGGGAATACAGTAGCAGCAACGAATCCATTATTTGACTATCTAATGACCTCCTAAATGAAAATGTTTGTGCAATGGCTATATGTATATAAATCAAAAGCTAGGAACCCAAGGAATATAGTGGTATCAAAGAAAGAAGAAGCTGGGTTTCGTGAAATAAATATGGTTAGAAATAAGATCCCCCCCCCCCCCGATTTTCTATTCTGTTTTTTTATGTTTCTACTCCAAGGTGATTTTATTAACAGCAAGGTTGGGAGTCCCCTCACTCTCCAACAGTGTTGCTGCTACTCTATTACCTGGGTTGCTAGCTTTTATTTGTTATGCATAAAGCCATAGTTAAAACATTTTTTTATTTGGAGGTCATTTTAGGTCATTAGAAGGTTTAACACTGGATTTGTTGCTGCTACTGTATTCCCTTGGTTCCTAGCTTTCGTTTGATATGCATAAAGCCATAGTTAAAACATTTTTATTTTGGAGGTCATTTTAGGTCGTTAGAGGTCATTTGAAGGTTAAACACTGGATTCATTACTGCCCCTGTATTCCCTGGGAGCTTTCGTTTGATATGCTTAAAGCTATAGTTAAAACATTTTCATTTTTAGAGGCCATAAGAAGGTCAAACACTGGATTCGTTGCTGCTACTGTATTCCTGGGGTTCCTAGCTTTTGATTGATATTCACAAAGCCATACTTAAAACTTTTTAATTTTTAGAGGTCATTAGAGGTCATTAAAATCTTATTTTATTTTATTGTGGAGGTCATTAGAATTAATTAGAGGTCATTAAAATTCAATTTGATTTTATTTAAGGAATTTCGATCACTAATTAGGCGGGCAGCCAAATAATTGGAGGATTTGAACCAAATTGAAGGCACATTAAACATGACATCTCCACCATCCCCTTTACTAAAGGGGGGAGGTCATGAAACGTATTACTCTCCGGAAAATTTAAACAGTGTTTAAACATACATTTTTTGGTTTTGAAGGAATCTGAGCAAAAGTGCGCGCGCGTGCTTTTTGTGACACTCTTGAAACAAATATTTGCTAAGTTTGGCCTAAGTAAGAATAACAGTTGCATGAGATACATCAAACTATAGCAAAATTGGGACAAGGAATTCATTTCCGAGGTCAAATTAGACATTGGAGCCTTCTGACCGGCGCGCTAGTAGCCAACCATTACATTATGGGTCATCTTAGTAGGGGCGTACGAGGGCATTTGTTTAGGGGGGGGGGCACAAAAAAAATTTGGAGTCCCCCCCTTAGCAACCCCTTTTTTGAAAAATATCGAAACCTTTTGTATATTTTTTTTTGGCCCCCCCCCCCCCTCTGGGAATGGTTTTGTTCACCATGAAAATACACCAAAAAGACTACATTTTTGGGTGTTACCTTAAAAATTATTTCTTTGCTTAAAAAACTAACTTTTTAACTTTATAAATTCATCACTTAACTCCATCACAGCTAACTAAATCAATAATCACAGCATCATTAAAAATTATATTTTTACAAATAAAAGAAATTTCTTCTGAAATTTTTAGATAGAATTTACTCAATCTACATATTCACCAATTCTTTTAAGCACTCACATTTCAATGATTTTCTCAGTAGAGAGCTCAGACAGCCTTGTAGGGTGTAAGGCTATAAGTCCAAGATCGTTATGTCTGCTCTACGTCATAGTACATCTTGTGTAATGGAGTATTCTCTTTAGAAGGCTAAAACTTTTCTCTCCTTGTATTAACAGTGAATTTAGACAAATCCCTAGTCTTTGTCATTGTCAGGTGTTAGTTTTTAAACGTAGTTTCTTTTTAATTTTGTATTTTCCAGGGGGGGCAGTGCCCCGCCTGGAACTCCCAGAGGGGGCAAGAGGACTACTGTCCCCCAAGGCACGCCACTGTGTCTGGCCTGAGGAAGGGAAATGCAAGCAGATGTAATATTAAAAGAGCCTCCCCCCATGGGTGCCCCCCTTAACCTCGGGGGGGGCGCGGCTCCCCTCGTACGCCACTGCATCCTAGTATATTTTTTACATGTTGTAATTCGATTTATAGGTAATTTTGAACGAGGAATTAATTTCTGAGGTCAAAATAAATATTCGAGCATTCTGACCCGCGCGCTAGTAGCCGGCAGTTACATTATGGGTCATCTTCCCACATATTTACATGTTGTATGTCGATTTACAGGTTGTTGGGCACGAGGAATTCATTTCCGAGGTCAAATTTAATATTGGAATATTCTAACCGGCGCGCTAGTAGCCAACCATTACATTATGGGTCATCTTAGTACATTTTTTACATGTTGTAAGTCGATTAATATGTAATTTGGCATGAGGACTTCATTTCTGAGGTCAAAATAAATATTCTAGCATTCTGACCGGCGCGCACTTCTGCTCAGATTCCTTCAAACCAAAAAAAATGCATGTAATATACATAATTCTGAGTTTGCATGCAAAATATCAGCCTTCTACGACAATTCTAAGTTATGTTTAAACACTTTTTAAATTTTCCGGAGAGTAATACGTTTCATGGTCCCCCCCCCCTTTGTTTAACAAAACAGAATTGTAAATTTTTTTCGCTTATCTTATGTTAAAACTTGATAAACCATTCAGAGATAAGAATATTTTTATAATCTCTCTTTTTTCAACAGTTCAGTTTTTATTTACAGTTGGGATATATTTCCCCTAGGATCCGTGGATCCGCATATTTGTGTGGATCCGGATCCTAAGCACTATATTTTGGGTAAAATGGCATTTGAGAAAAAATGTAAAGTTAATTTAAAAACGGGGGTGCATTTTTTTTATCCCAGCGTTACTAATTGATGAGCGGGGGGGGGGGGAGTGAAAACTTGGAAATAAAGAAAAGTAAAATATTTAATCTTACTGATAACGAGAAGGAATAGAGATTGGAGAAGTTGGAACGAAGAGAGAAAAAACGGAATGATAAATTTCAAAATTAATCCTAGAAGTCGGAAATTATATAAAGCTTGTATTCGTTCATTAATATATTTATTAATTATATAAAACTAAATAACTTGTGTTTAGGTGAAAAACTGACCGACTTTTGTCAAGCAGCTCACACTTTGGGAGTAGCAGGTTAACTATTCAGAAATCAACGTGATAGATTTGTGCTTCTCTGTCCACAATTAACCTTGAACTTAATATTTGTATTTTAAATGATGTCTTAATCTCTTGCAGCTTTGAACCTACTGTCGCAATCGCAGTTCTAAGGTTTATAATTAATAGGAAAGCACAATAGAACAACTGTAGCGTAAAGTTAAATATCAACAGCAGGTTCAGAAAATTGTTGTAAATGTGAATCAATGACGATGCCCTTTAAATAGGATTATTTCAACATTCCCTCTAATAAAGTTTGTTTATTCGGCAGGTCTGGAGCATCTACCTGTTCCTGCAACTAGACACGGACCATCAAACCTCGATAAAGATCGTATTCAAATAGCGGATGAATCAGGTAAAATTGTGTGATCTCGGTATATTAAAGGGGGGGAGGGCATGAAACGTAATACTCTCCGGAAAATTTAAACAGTGTTAAACATAACTTAGAATTGTCGTATAGGCTGATTTTTTGCATGCAAACTCAGAATTATGTGTATTACATGCATTTTTAGGGTTTTGAAGGTATCTAAGCAGAAGTGCGCGCGCGCGCTTTTTGTGAAAAATGCGACTTTTTTTACAGTAAATCATCGTTTACTTCATTAATTACACTTGAACATTTTTCCTGACACTCGTGAAAAAAATTTGCGCTAAAAAATTCACCTCCAAAGGCTTGAATGTTCGCGCGCAATAAAGGAAACCTAAATTTTCCGGAGAGTAATACGTTTCATGGCCCCTCCCCCATTTTCCTCCACCCCTAGTCTCAAATTCTCCCCTCCTAATATATTAGAAAATCTAGCTCGGAGCTCATTAAAATGTTTGATTAAAAAAATATATATCTTATATACAGAACTGTGTGGTGGGAACTATCTGCAGTTTCAACAAACTCCTTCCAATAATGAGAATTCAAAACTACCTATGGAAGTCAATCCATTCTTAAACAGGTAATTAAGAAATTGGGTTTATTTCTATTTTTTTCGGTTCGTTTTTTATTGTAAAGAGGAACTTCAGTTTTTTTTTTTCATCAAAAACATTTGTTTAACGGACATGCCTCTCTTGAAATAGAGGGTTACTTGAAGTTACGTCGACAGTCTCTTTAACAAAATCATTCTTATGTCATTCCGATCTTTAAAAACTCATAATAAACTTAGGTGTATATGTAAATATGAGCTTTCATTGGGTTTGGGGAAAGGGGAGAAGGAAAAGCGAAGGGGAAAGGGAAGGAAAAGCAAAGAGAAAAGTAGGAAGAGGGAAGGGAAAAGGGGAAGAGTGAAGGGAAAAGGGGAAGAGTGAAGGGAAAAGTGGAAGGGGGAAGGGGAAAATGGGTATAGGGGGAAAAATAGAAGGGGAAAGGGATGCGAGGGGAGGGAAGTGAAAAGGAAAGGGAAAAGGGGGAAGAGTAAAGGAAAAAACCACAACAAATTTTTTTAAATAACAGTATCAGAAATGCTTAGAAAAAAATTAAATTCGGTGATGTTGAAGGACGAAACCTCTGTAGAGTAGTAAGAAAAAAAAGATGGAAAAAAAGTAGATGTTAGTTCCACATTTATTGAAAATATATTTCGGTCTGGTTTGACACACAACTTGTCTTTGCAAGGGGGCCCTGCACTCCCCCTGGATTGGGGGAAAAAAATATGATTCTGAAAAGGGGGGGGGGCAAAAATATGAGTCTTGCAACTAATATACACCCCTGCTGGGTGCCAATATTCATCCTAAATGGGGACTTTTTTTATACTTGGTCTTGTTCACAAGTTGCTCAAATTTCTGGATGTTTAATTGTCCTCTATTCCGGTGCAACCAAGCAAAGACGGCATTTAAAAAAAATTACAGTATATCTTTTATGGGACTAATGATACTTCCCCTCTTCTGAACTTGGACTAACGAACTAGCTCAATCTGGAAATAGGAATTATTGACCCTTCTCTCCCATGTTCAAGTAAACACAACTTTGTAAACTTTTTATTTATAAAAAGCGCCTTAGCTCCTTAAAAATCTTCAGTAATCAGAATATAAGAAAATAAATAATTTAAGTAATCATTCTAAAAATCTATAATATATTTAATTGTCTTTTTAATGAAACAATATTAGTAATTTTAAACTTGAAATAATTCATGTGTACGTAGGTCGGACGTTCAGTAAAGCGGAAGTAAAGTAGGTTGGAAATTACACCACCCAGAGTCTACCAATTATGTGTACTTTTGTACAGTTAATTCTTCTCAAAATTTGTGTATTGTTCTTTATAGGACAGGTCTTAAAATTTGAAACAGAAGAAAGTACTATTTGTGTCGAATTTTCTCATATATGGATTAAAATGTTTTCTTTCTTCCAGTTTATCAGACCAGACAATTATTTGTTTGCAGTGTTAAAGATGATCGAGACTGAATACTTTTCAGTTTACATCTAAATGGATTCAGTTCCGGTTTTCGATTCTGTTAAATCTTTTTTGATTTAAATCCTGGATCCTGAATCTATTGGATTGAACGAAATCATAAATTTTAGTTTTCCTGGTAACTCTGGTCCCAGCAGTGATGATATAATTCTTCTTTCAACCATAGAGAGAGACGAAGGTATTTAGTTTAATACTCCAACTTTTTTACCCTGACTTCTTGCCAATTTCTATTGTGAAAATTTATCGGGATTTTTTTCCATTTTCATATGTTTGTAGGGTTAAGGAATCATCTGCCGTTTTAATATAGAAGCAAGGTTTAAAGGATTATCTTCCATTTTCATAGGTGTGCAAGGTTCTGGTTAAAGGGTGTATTTGCCAATTTTGTATATGTGCAAAGTTATGAAGATTATTTTCCATTTTCATGTGTTTGCAAGGTTGAAAGGATTATCTGCCAGTTTCATATTATTGCAAGGATAAAGGGATCATCTGCCATTTTCAAATATTTGCAAGGATAAAGGGATCATCTACCATTTTCATATTTTTGCAAGGTTTAAGGAATTATCTGCTTTTCAAAATATTTGCAAGGTTTATAGGATTAGTCACCATTTTCATATATTTCCAAGGTTTAAGGAATTATCTCCCATTCTGCCAGAAACTGAATGGTTCAAATCCCAATAGTTCAAAAATTTCATATTTTTTTGGAACTTTTTTATTGTAAGATTTTTCTTGTTTATTATTTGTTGTAAAATGTGGTAAAATGTAAAATAACATTTAAATAACCATTAGTATTTCAACTTCCTATCAGGGGAATACTGGAGGTCTGGCAAACAAGAAATTTGGTTAACACCCATAAAAAACCGTATTAAGACCTTAACTTACCTGGCTTTCCTTCATCCGACCATAATTACCAATTATACAATTATATGATATAATATGGATTTAAATGAATCCCTGATAAAAATAAATGTTAATTAATAAGCTTAAGAAAGAATTTGAGCAATAATTATAAAATGGACAAATTGTCAAATGTCTAGAGGGGGCATGTCTAGGGGGTACACAGGATTGCCCCCCCCCCCCCGTGAGAGAGTCTGCTATGCAGTGAACGAGCCTCCACCATACAGAACACCTTTTTCAAATCTTGGTTTTATGTGCAATAAAAAGTGTTAACAATTTTTTTTGGCATAGTGGCATTATTATTATTATTAAACAAAACTTCTGGGGGATTTTAATCCCCGTATGAAGCCACACCCATCAGTACTTCCCCTCACGATACGTGTACAATCACGTCTGGGGTCGTCTGTTTGTAAACCGCCTAGGGCATGTTCTATTATTGAACCCTGGATGTAAGCGTACCGGGTGTTGGGATTATCAGGAACCTGAGTAGACCGAGCCCCAAGGTTGACATCCACCAACCCACCCACCCCTAATTGGGCAACATGCCCTGTACAAGGGATGGTTTGTTTCTATGTAAAATCAGCATGGTCTCTAATGATTGCTTTATCTTTGTCTGGCATATGACAATTCCCCACTATTATGGAACGTCTATTCCCCGTCTATTTTCAGCTATCAATTTAAATAACTACTTTATATCTTTCATCTGACATTTTATGTTCTAATATTGCTATTATTTCCTTGATTTGTTTAACGATTTATTCAATTCTTACCTCACATATGTTTAGTCAGGTCCATCCATTTCTCTGCCATCAAATGGATGCTTCTTGCCCGTTTTAGAAGTTCCATTCTATTGCATCCATCCTGTCCCAGGTACCGTCTAAGGATGTACTTAGTGGCCATTCCCGGGTACTTCTCTTCGTATTCAGCTACTCCACAGTCTTTCCTCTCAATTGCTGTTGCCGGGCACTCAAGCAGTACGTGGAGTTCATTCAGCTTAACATACCTGCCGTTTGTACTACAGATTGGGCATGTTTTCCTCTGATTTCCATACTTGTTTCTCATCCGGTTCCCTAACTGTAAGTTGCCAGACCTGGCCATGCTTATGATTTTACTGCGTCTACAGTCATTTACATGTTCCGGTAGTTTGAACCACTCTCTTGGTTGTGGTTGAGACTGTAACGAATGAAGACCTTGTTTAGCATCTAGTACTGCTTCAATTGCCACATCATTCACTTTTTTGCGTAGCTGAGATAGCAACAAATCAGGAATGTTTGACTTGATAGCATCTTCTATTTCCTTGATGTCTCTGGCCCATTCATCCTCCTCTGGGTTCTCCAGTACTAGTCTGAGACATTCTGTAAGAATTGGGTCCTTTTTTTTAGTTACTGCTCTCCAGTAATACCTAGCCTTTCTCATCCATATTCTAAACTTCATTGGCATTAGTCCTGCCTCAGTCCATGAGGATACCCGTGCAGTTGAGTGAGGGACTTGGAGAATAAAATTCCCAACCTCTCCCTGGATTTTCTCTAGGGATTCTATTGTTTTACTGTTAAAGCTCATAACCTCCGAGCAATAGAGGATAGCTGGGATCCCGCATGTTTCCCACAAGATCCTGGCTAGTCTTGATCTATCCAGTCCAGCTCTTGTTAAACTCATGATTGAGTGAGCATACCTTCTTGCTGCTGAGATCACATCCTTCTCTCTTCGTAGAATACACCTGCCTCTCAGCTGAATGTTTACTCCTAGGTATTTGGCAGTCAGCAACTCCTCCAGCATATCCTCAGAATTTCCAATCCTCCATTTTTTACCAGGATCCCCTGTTGTGAGAACGAATGATTTCCCAACAGATAGTGTCATCTTCATACTCGAGCAGAACTGGTTTAATTCCCCTAGTAGAAAACACATTCCTCTGATTGGAGTCTTAGAAATAAGTATAAGATCGTCAGCGAAAAACAGTCCGGTCAGATGTATTCCTCCAACATCAATCCCTCGCTTTGTCTCTTGTAGGCGAATTCCCAATCCAGAAATATATAGAGCAAACAGTAATGGTGATAGTGCACATCTTGCTTAACTCCGCGTGTAAACCATAGAGGACTTGATACTCCTTGGCTTAACTTGATCACAACATTATCATTATAATACATGGACTGTATCAGCTGCACCACTTTACCTCCAAATCCACTGAACTACAACTTTTTATATAAAGTTTCTCTGTCAACCGAATCGTAAGCCTTCTGTAGATCGCAGAAAGCTACTGATATTCTGTATTTTTTCTTCTTTGCCTTTCTCACTGCAGCCAACAAGAGAAAGATACAATCTGTAGTAGATCTCCCTGGTCTAAATCCATATTGAGTTTCCCCAAAAAGGTTCTCTCTCTCGCATACCTTCAGCATTCTGTAGTTAATTGTTTTTGTAATTACACTTAACATCAGATTGGATACTCTAATCGGTCGTTTATTTGAGATTTTTAATGACGCTTCCTTTTTGTCTATTAGAGTCATTTTTCCGATGTTTAAGCACTCTGGGGTTTCTCCTGTTTCAAGACAGATATTGACTAGGTCCGTGAGTTTTCTGTTGAACAGTTCTGATGCATTCTTGTACAATAGGGTTGGTATCTCGTCTACTCCTGTTGCTCTCTTGTCCTTGTGGTTATTTACCATACTTTGGATAAACCTTTCAGATACTGGAGCACAGACTTCTGCTTCAAATTTTGTGCTCACATGATCTCTTCTGATCCATTCTCCCTGATCTTCATGATGCATTGTATATGCTGCCCTGACCAACTGTTCACCTTTGAAGCCAAATATCCTGGATCTCTGTCCTCTATAGATTTTCCCTAGTTCTAGCAGTACCACCTCCTCTATCAATTTCCTGTTAGTTATTAGGTTTCCATCTGCATCCTCCACAGCACTTAAGGCCGACATCTGTTTCACCACTTTTTTCACCAGTGCCCAGAATTGTTTGGATTTTAATATAGTCTTCATCCTTAATTCATTTCTGCGCTTCATCTTGTCCTCTAGACTCTGAGCCTTGCACTGGTCGGACACTTCCTGCAGTAGATTCATCTTCCTATTGAGTTTGTGTTCCTCACCCTGATTCCAGATAGCTCCTGCCACTCTACGAGCTGCTTTAGCTATTGATAATCTCTTAGTTGATTTTTCCAGCCATTTTTGTCTGTCCTTAAGTTTTCTCAAGGATTTGCTGATTTTGACTTTAATTCGTTTTTTCTCTTTCTGTTTTGGTTTGCCAAATATTTTCATTCCTGCCTGTCTTATTATATCTTGTAGCCGAAGACATTTCTCATTTAGGCTTAGTTCATCATACTCTGTCTGTTGGACAAGTAACTCGTCCAGGCATGTTTTGAACTCCGTAAAGATAGCATTCCCTGGGACTCGGATTTCATCCCCTTCCTCCAAGTCATCATTTGGTTCATCCTCCACTGCCTCTATTTCGAGCACCAGACCAGCATGGTCACTTCCAGAGAATATATCTCCCTCTTCGTCAATCTGAAGTTTACGTATTCTGCTTGATGCTCCCCCTGTAGCCAGTACAAAGTCTAACACTGTCGAGAATCCCCCTGCTGATCTTGTGAAGAGTCCTGATGTTAGCTCTTGGTCCGCATTCACCATCTTTAGTGTGTTAACAGACACAAAATCTTGGAGCAGACGACCATTAAAATTTACATTAGGCAGATTCCCAATAATACCATCTTCACCGTTGCCAACATGTCCGTTGAAGTCGCCTAGAATATACGCTTCATATCCATCTGTCCTTAGTTTCTCCAGGTCCTTTTGTAAGCTCAGGTACATACTTGTATTCCAAGTTCTGTATCCTTCTGACCCGGGTACCTGTGCTGCCATGTAAACAAACCCTACAGCAATCCTTGCCTCTCCTGAGTGTAGGATGATCCATGATTTTTCTTTTTCCGTCCCTGGTGTCTCAGGATACACTGGATTCCATGAAGAGTGTTTTATCCCATCCTTGACTAATATCATTAACCCTCCTCCCGCTTTCTCTCCATATCCCCTCTCTACTGTTATCGTCCGGTATCCTCGGAACATTGACAGGTCCTCATGATTTCCTTCTCTTATATAGGTTTCCACCAGACCAAGGACGCTTAGTTCCTGAGTTTCCAACGCCTCCACCACCGTTTGTTTCTTAACAGTGTATTGCAACCCGTTCACATTCCAGAAACCAATCTTCATAGTCTTCAAAGTCTGTTCCGTTCGTAGTCTTCGTTGCTCGGTCCGCCATCTTCTACGGTACCAGTTTCTACAAATTTTACTAAAGATTATATTTATTTATTGATGGTCATGATTAAAAACATATATGGACTCATAAAGTGGTTTATAAGATTTATACTAAAATTTAAACATTTCTTAGACAGTAAGGAGAATATTTGGAGAAATATTTCTGGAGTAAATTTAGTTTGTTTTGTTGTAATCTTTGATTTAAACAATACCTTTTTTTTGAAAAATACAAATTTTCTAGATTTTATTTGAACTACAAAAAAGGTATTGCCTAAATCAAAGATTATAAAAGATGAATTGGACTTCAATTCAAATTTTTTACTCTAAATATTTTTCTTTTCACGTAAAGAATTAGTAATAAATAGGAACTATTTATGATAACTAATAAATACTTCTCATCTTTGAGAAACCTCTCATGCCACTATGTCAAGATAAAATTGTTAACATTTTTCATTACACATAAAAACAAGATTTAAAAAAAGCTGTTCTATATGGTTAAGGTTCGTTCACTGCATAGCGGAGGCACGGTGTGCATAGTGGAGGCTTGGTCTGTATAGTGGAAGCTTGGTCTGTCTAGCAAATCTAAAGGCTCGTGTCTGTATAGCGGAGGCTCATGGCGTCCGGGGGTTCCCTCCCTCCCCCATGCCAGTACGTCCCTGCAGTTGTATGGGTGTTATTGTTATTCAAGGAATAGTTATACAAGGGATAGTTTAATGAATGAAAGAGATGTGACTTTAAAATGTGAGGTTAAAAATAAAATTGACAAATGTAAGACCTTACATATTCTCTACATCAATATCTAACTATTATCATATTATCCGGATAAATATTTCCTGTGTCTTCAGCTTCTCTGTCTGACCAGCAGGATATTATTCCAATATCCTTCGGAGAAACCACACTGACAGGGGACTGCTCTGTATCAGAGCAATACAGGTTAGTTTTATTACAATTATTCATAACGAAACAGAAAATCTGTTAAATCTGTTTTAGAAGTTAATATATTTAAAAATATCCCCCCCCCCAAAAAAAAAAAAAAAATCAGGAGGGTTGGCAGAAATGATTTTTAAAGAAAATACATTGCGTCTGCTTGCAATGTTCCTTTCATGACGGTGGTCTGGGGAATGGGATACCATGTTGGTAGTCTTTTCAGATTGTAACATAGTCCATACTTAAATATTTTAGATTCTAACATAGTTTATGATTTAATTTTTCAGATTATAACATAGTCCATACTTAAATATTTTAGATTCTAACATAGTTTATGATTTAATTTTTCAGATTGTAACATAGTCCATACTTAAATATTTTAGATTTTAACATAGTTTGTGATTTAATTTTTCAGATTGTAACATAGTCCATACTTAAATATTTTAGATTCTAACATAGTTTATGATTTAATTTTTCAGATTGTAACATAGTCCATACTTAAATATTTTAGATTCTAACATAGTTTATGATTTAATTTTTCAGATTGTGACAAAGTTCAAAATTTAATATTTCAGGAATATTCAAGATATACTGCCGCGTAATATTCCTGAAATGATGCAAGAGCAAAGCTTTCATGAAGAATGGCCGAATTTATTCTCCAACCATACACACATGCACCATACTGCAGACTTTAGTACTAACAGGGTGAGGACAAATCTGGTTTCCAAGAATGTTTTCTAAAAATGTAGAATTTTGGGAGTAAACAAATTTTTGGGGGGGGCAAAAAATCTTCAAGTTTACCTCTTACTTTTCATTTTGTTTTTCCACAACGTTAAAAAAAATCTTTGCAACTTTATTTTTATACACAGCTTATTGTCCTTTGCTTTTTAAGAATTGAAATATGTTTAGATTCGGACTGTTGTAAGTTCAACTGCTAGTTCACCTCAAGATATCAACATGGGAATACCAGGATCACAGGAATGGTCTAAATTGAAACAAAATAAAAGAAGAAAAAATGGAATTGGCCAAACAAAAATCTTGTTCGATAAACTTTATAATGGAACTTGATTGGGGAAATGTGTATAATAAATTGGTCTTGGAATGGTAAAAAATTATTATCAAACTGTTAAACTCAAATTATGTTACTGACTTTCACCCATTAATATTTTATTGATTTTCAATCCATCATAATTCAGGCCTCAATTCAAGCATTGTTTGAAGCATCAGGCGGAGGTGAGGATGGAGATAATCCAACTGTAAAAACCTCCTTAGCTGGTAAACCAGAATCTCCTGCTCCTCATATATCAGTTGCCCAGCTCAACCAGAATACTGCTCTTATATCGCAATCTTCATTTACGCTCGGTGGTAACCAATTGAAGCACGTTGACAGCAAACAGTTTACTGCTCAGGACCAAGCAGAGAAGTTCTATAGTCCAGGCAAAAGTTTATCTCAGGGTAAGCTCCGTGTGATCAACCAAGGTCTGCCGCAGAGTGAAAATATTCAAACTCCAAGTATGACGGAGATGAATAAATCCAGAAGAAGATCAGGACAGATAACGATACATCATCAGGGTTCCGGACATATTCCCTCTCAGGTCTCACAGGTTGCTCTCTCCTCCCAGGTTTCTCATGTTCCGCACATTCATTCAAGTGTTCCCGTAACACCTCGAAGCTCCGGAGTGCGACTTCACTCAGTTTCTGGTAATGAATTAGATAATTCTGAATTACAGCCCATTGCTGAGGTTGTCTCAGCTTCAGAATCAGAGGATGAAGCTGAGTCCTCCATATCTAATACTGGACTAAGCACTCCCCTGGGTAATTGGTCTGAAAACGCTTGGCCTACTTCAAACCGTCAGAATAACTGGACACATCCAGTTGAATCTGTGGCTACTGCAACAGTTCCCACTACTGGCGCCGTATGGCAATTACCCAATACAGACACTCAAACTAAACTACCACAAATGTCTTCCCAGCCTTGGAATCTACCAGCAGAGCCTGAATCTCAATCCATTGGGGAGTCACCTTTGATCACAGTCAGCTCCAATGCTCATCCAATCTCTTGGAACACTCCTGTCACAAATGCATGGTGCACTCAAAGGCCTCCGGTTGTTACCAATATTACATCTGCAAAATGGGAAGAAACATCTACACCCCCAACATCAACTGTAGAATCGAAAGGGCCTAGAGACACTCCACCAAATGTTATGGTTTCCTGGACCCAACCGCAGAAGTCTTCCTCTCCCACCTATGGTATGTCAGGTCCACCAATAACTCCAGTCACTGTCTCAACCAAGTCCAAAAGCTCTCTGTCAAACGAAATCCTAGAAGAAGAAATGGAGTTTGGTCGAAAAAGTCCGACTTGGGAGGAAGAGGATTCACGAACCAAAGCTGGTTTATCAGACGATATGCTTGCAATTAGATCTGGAATTCCATTGGCACTCCAGAACAAAGCAATTAGATCTGGTGTCCCGGTTGGTCCATTCCAGGGCAAAAGGAAACGAAAGTCTAAATGTGTTGAACAGTTAAAAGGTAAGAAGAGAGGATCTCTATACAACAAGAAGGGAGACCTGGAGGTAAGACGGGATCTAGAGGTTCGGAAAGATTTAACGATAGAATCCCAGCAGCAAGATAACCCGCATATAGGTTACATTATTCAAGATAACGAAGAAGAGTCTGGACCTTCCACAAGCAATGTTTCTCAGAAGACTAAAGACTCACTTTTTCCAGTTGTAGGAAATTCAAGTAGTGGTGGTGTGCATATTAAAACCGTAAAGAAACTTAACTCCGAGTATACCTGTGATCAGTGTGAAATTAGTTTTTACAGTTCCATACAACTAAAACAACACACAGCTTGTATGCATGGAAAAGGGGAGGAGTTCTTCTGTCAAGTGTGTCCTGAGAAATGTGAAGGGAAGGAAGGCTTGAAAGTGCATCTGTATAAGATGCATGGTGTTGGAGAGGTGTTCAGATGTGAAGAGTGTAGTTTTGAAACACCAAGCAAACCTGGATATATCAAGCATATTAGTGACCATATTCCACAGGTAAATTTAACAGTTATACATTTTCTTAAAAATAACCCCCCCCCTGGACAAATTCCTGAATACGCCCCTGAAAATAATGCAGATCAAATTGTGGAAATCCCAATACACCAAGGGCTTATGCTTGATGCTAATTAGTAATTATGATATTTCGAATAAATTTTTTATGTTAGCAAGATATTGATCTTAAATTTTTTATGTCTCGATTACATCAATATGAGGGCTTTGATTATAACAGCATCTAAATATAGGTGAAAGCTGTCATACCTGACTCTACAAGTGAATCCTTTGATATTCAAGAGAGCTCTGACACCCCGAAGGTAAAAATGTTTTTTTGCTTCATCTTTATAATATAACAAGACATTCGTATTTATGTTTCCTATAGCCGGCCAAACGGCTGGACCGAATGGGCTGACATTTTTTAGGGAACCCAGGGGTAACATTTTAAAATTTTATTTCACGGGCAACACCGGGCACTTCAGCTAGTTTTCATATAAACTCATATAATTTTTTTTAGCTTTATGATGAGAGTTCTAGAATAGCTATGGGAGGTTCTGTTCTTTCTCATTCCATTTCCACAATTCAGATATCAGATATAGCGGTTGCAATCTCCCGCCCTTCTGTCTAAAGATCTCAGATAAAGCAGTTAAAATCTCCCTTCCTCTGGTCTAGTGATCTCAAATTTAGCAATTATAATCTCCCGCCCTCCTGTCCAGAGATTTCAGATATCCCGCCCTCCTGTCTATAATCTCCCACCCTCCTGTCTAGAGATCTCAGATAAAGCGGTTATAATCTCCCGACCTCCTGTCCAGAGATTTTAGATATCCCGCCCTCCTGTCTATAATCTCCCACCCTCCTGTCTAGAGATCTCAGATATAGCTGTTATAATCTCCCGCCCTCCTGTCTAGAGATCTCAGATAAAGCTGTTGCAATCTCCCGGCCTTCTGACAAGATATCTCAGATATAGCGGTTGCAAACTCCTGACCTTCTGACAAGATACCTCAGATATAGCTCTTGTAAACTCCTGACCTCCTGTCTATAGATCTCAGATATAGCTGTTATAATCTCCCGCCCTCCTATCTAGAGATCTCAGATATAGCTTTTATAATCTCCCGCCCTCCTGTCTAGAGATCTCAGATAAAGCTGTTGCAATCTCCCGGCCTTCTGACAAGATATCTCAGATATAGCGGTTGCAAACTCCTGACCTTCTGACAAGATACCTCAGATATAGCTGTTGTAAACTCCTGACCTCCTGTCTAGAGATCTCAGATATAGCTGTTATAATCTCCCGCCCTCCTGTCTAGAGGTCTCAGATAAAGCGGTTGCAATTACCCGGCCTCCTGTCTAGAAATCTCAGATAAAGCTGTTGCAATCTCCCGGCCTTATGTCAAGATATCTCAAATATAGCGGTTGCAATCTTCCGCCGTCTTGTTAAGAGATCAACACTATTTAAAATTCTTAGACCATCAGAGGGTTTGGTTACACTCTTTTAGACCACTTAAAAGCGAGCATTAAAAACTGCTATTTTAATCTTTACCAACTTTGAAATTTTAAGGAGAAAAAAACATCATCCAACCAATATCTACCATATTCAAGCAATACTTCATACAGTGCTCATCTAAAGAACCCGGAATGATATTTAATTGACTGAAGACTTGAAAGTTGAAAGGCGTCTGTGACCATTGAAAAAGATTGCGGTTTTCATTATAATTAAAAGCATTCCGCAACTTAATTTTAGCAATATTTTTTATTAAACATTGATCACAAAATAGTACTTAGTCCTACCATTGACAAAATGTGGTTTATTTTTTTTCATAATCACCGGAGATATGAATGATTTTGTTTAGAATTAGACATCAGCGTGGGTAAAAGTCAAATATATCCGTATAGGTAGGACTATACATATCTACCTTGTATATAAATCCTATATAGCATCATTCTATTCTTGCACGTTTGGTATTATTTAATAAATTGAAATTTAAGCAAAATTCTTAATATCTCTGGCATTTTTACAAGCCAAAAAAATGGCAGACCACACTTTGGAAATGGCAGGACTAGAACTATTTTGTTGTGAATATTGTTTCACAAGAAATATTGCAAAAGTTAGGTTGCTGATAATGAATGCCTCAAACTTTGTCTGTGGTCAAAGACGCCTTTCAAGTCTTTAATCAATTTCCGGGATAAGCAGTGTAGCTATTTAATCAATTTCCGGGATAAGCAGTGTAGCTATTTAATCAATTTCCGGGATAAGCAGTGTAGCTATTTAATCAATTTCCGGGATTAGCAGTGTAGCTATTTAAAATTTAGTCGTAAATTATAAAAAAAATTGGTATTTAAGTTGATCGTTTTTGATGTTTATTTGCTTGATTCTTTTATATATTTCCACTTAACAAGAATTCTTGATTTAACATCGAATTTCGAATTTATATGTTATTGATACTTAATCTTCTCCTCCAACGAAGTAGAGGGGGGGGGGGGTCTGAAAACTTATGAATTTGTGATAGTTTTTTATGTATTATCTAATTGTGAAGAACAATAAATTTGTATAATCTAATTATTTTTTTTTTTTAATATGAAATTTGAATGGATGAGGTTTCATTGTTTTATAGTTTACTGTAACTTATAAAAGGAGAAGACTATAGTGACATATTTATCTACAGGGTTATCCACAAAGGATGAGAATTCAGAGACGAATGTACGGAATTTTAGCTGCTTATTTCCTAATATTTTTGATTTCCTGCACTGTAAACTTTTTTTCTTTTCTAAATCATAAATTAAGAAAAAGTAATATATTTAATTGCCTGAAACCTTAATTTTACCCTGGAGTTGTCATACTTAAATAGTTTTAGGTCGTTCTACAGTCTCATCGTTTGTAACGTTTTCTTATTGTTGGTTTAAAAATCATTATTCCAAAAATTGTTTACATTTTATTTGAACTTGACACGAGTTTATATTTTTATTATTCTTGGAGTTGGAGCAGTAGAGATCTAAGCTTTAAGTTGAGGAAGATCATCGGAATATCTGATAAAACCCAAACATTATTTTTGTATTTCAATTTTTAAGTAATGAGAAAGTCGGCTGACAACACATGAAAAGAAAATGGTCGATTTGTAAAAATTAAAGAACATATTTTTGAGAATCTGGATCAAGGGAGTCATTTTATGTGTCCGAATATCGAGAGCACCGAATTACATGAAAAAATGGTTTTGGTTCCTGTGAGAGTGAAGAGTAATGATAGAGCGGAGAGTGTAGCAGTCCAGGGTTCAAGCCACCAGGCTAGAGTTTGCGGGCAACCGTGCAGGTAATTATTTCCTGCAACAAAATTTACGTGTTAATCATATTCGACCATTTCAATCTCAGATTCTTAAAACTTTGTCAGTTATTAAATGTCTCAACACCACCGTTAGGTCGTAAATATTCAAATACCTGTAACAGGATGCCTACATTCCATGGGAATAACTTTTCTAACATTGAAGTAATCATCCCTGGAAATAAAAAAAATGTTTTGCATCAGTAAAATATATAAATATCTTATATCTGTCTTATAAATATCTGTCTTATATCTTGGTTGGTGAACCTCGGCCGGATACAGAAGGACCAATTTCTTACGAATTCTAAAACCTAGCTTTGTTCTTTGTAGGGCGGTCGAAATTTTTTGTTTAGAAAAATTAATATTTTCTTAATTAAAAAATCAGATCAGGATTAATCACAAAAAAGCAAGAAGGCTGTTAAATTGATTCGGTCTTATTTCTTGAATTTATTATTTTTACCGCGTAAACTTCAGTCATTTGTTTGTTAAAAAGCATATCAGTATTTACAAGAATATATTTTAGCCTAAAGACCAAAGTTTTAGGCTGTCATAAATAGGGTAGAGGAAAGTTTCTACGAACAAAAGCTTTTGAAAATTAATGAGAAATTCCGGTAAGGAGTGGAAAGAACAGGTATTAGTGAAAATCAAGCGAAATAACCGTTTTTAATTAAAAAAACTAATCCTGACGAAATCCCAACCTAAACTACAGGGTGTGCCAATAAACATAGGAATTTAGAGACACTTGAAAATCATCTTAGATTTCCGATAATTGATAAATGACATTTTAAAAAAATGACTTAACTTTCATGAGCTGTCCAAAATGTGATCTGCCTTCTTTGTATCTTTTTAATTTACTGAGATATTAAACATTTCAACAATTTTTTTGTTATCAATAGACTGGAATCTGGACAAATTTCTCAATATCTCCGTCGATTTTGAAGGTGAAAAATGGTATACCAAATACCGCATTGTGTAAATCTCGAGACTAGCAGTTTAATTATTTACTGTAATAACAATGATGACAAGGATACACATAAAATTGTGTTTACGAAATAATGCCACACAGAACAAAGACGACACAGAAGTTGTAACTTATAATTCCCATGTTTATTGGCCTCCCCATAAAATGTGTATGTTATGGAATTTTCCTGCCAAAAATATCATTCATTGGATGTTAGTAGGTCTGGGAAAGTTCCGTTAATGAACGAAACTTTTTGAGAGAAATAAAACAGAAAACTATAAAATTTCTAGCAAAAAGAACCGATAAGTAATTAGTTAAAAATCACCAAAAAGAATCGTTGCGTAGTTTTTAATTTTAATACCAAAACCCTTTCAGTGGATGGAAGTTGGGTGGGACTATCCGTAAAGTTATTAAAAGTTTTGACGTGCACAGTTTGCTTGGACAGCCTTGTCTAATCGTGGTGGGACAGGGAAACCATTTAATATTAATGTTCAACAATGTGGATTATAATTCAAAATGAACACCTCACTACTTCTCTTCCCCTGTAATCCTATTAATTGTAGCCTGTAAAATCGGTAGATTGTTGACGTAACCCTGCAAAATCTCTAGAATGCTACCTGTTCCCCGAGGCTCCACAGCAACCAACATATTCTTGTATCATCCTCAATATCCTGCTAGCTCGGGGGTCCTCGTCCCATTTGTTAATCAGATTACGGAAAATCTATTAAAATTATTAATATTCATAAGATTGATCCTTCAACACTGAATGATAGACAAAAGGTTTAAATCCAAGATTTCCTTAATTTTTCACGCATTGAAACTCAGTATCACTTATTTGTGACTAAGTTTGTAAGCTGTTGTCACAAATTTAAGTAATGATTTTTCAGATTTAACGCAAATAATCCAGAATTTTAGATTTTCGAAAACCTTTAATTTTTAACACGACGAAGCAAACCTGTACGTAGACGAAAATTCTAAATTTTATTCTTTTGATAATAATATAAAGATCTATTCGAATTAAGGTTTTTTTTTGTAAATAAAAAATTCCAGCACATAGACGTCGATTTTTAAAAGATTGCAGAATTTTGTTATGAACTGGAAAAAATATTTATTGTCTTGATCATTTGTCCAATTCTTCTAAACAATAAACAAAAACTAAGAAATAAAAAGTGATTACATGCTAATTTTTTTATGATATATTTAATTGTATAAGAAATTTACCAAATCTAATTCTCTGACTAGTAAATCACTCTCTTCTACTCCGTAGATGCAGATAACCACGGCACCCGCAAGTACAACACACCAAATAATCAATCTGAAGAAAAATAGGTTTCGTTAGCAATCTTTTACCATTTTATAAAGAACTTAAATGACCATCCATTTATAGCATGGCATGCCAAGGCGGCCACAGTGGGGGTACGGATACCTTCGCCACCACCTCCCACCGCTTGAGATTTGATGCCAAAAATGTTCCCAATATGATAAAAAGAATGTTCACAATTTGATTAATCCTTTGTTACAAATTATTTAAAGGAATATGATATTAAATATTAATTGAAACATTAGTACGGCGAAAAAAATCGTCAACTAACTATGATTTATGTACACAGCGTTGCCCATGGTATTTTAAACAGTGACCAATAACTATAGATTTGATTTATATACCCGTGGTATTTTGAATATCGTCCAATACCTAATAATTTATATATTATATTATATTATATTATTATTATTACCTGAGAACTACTGAAAGTAGCATTAAACCTCTACTCTCACTCATTACAGAGTAGCACATCAGAGCTGAATATTTCATTTAGTTTATACTCTGTAAAGGAAGTTTTAAGTTCCATTTACAAGCTTTTAGGTATAAATATTACAACGAATAAATTTTCTGAATATACATATCTATAATATATACAGGGTTTCCCAAAAAACATGGGAGTTCAGTGACGAATTCGATATCGTCTTTGTTATGAATTAGCATTGTAATACCTAATTGTAAAAGTCATAATATAGTTATGCTTGCCAGAGTTTAATTTTTGAAAACGGTAAATGGCTGTAAAGATGTGTCAATAATGTATCCGCAAGATGAACAGTGAAGACGAACAAGTTTACTCTGTTTGTTTACTGGAATTTTCTTGTTTTATCAAGTACAACCGTATGCAGTCAAAACATAAACAAACAAAATGTGAACATTGCAGACGAAACTCTTACAGATTACAGCGTTCTCAGTAGGTATCACTATACTAAATCAAAGAATTATTTGAAAAGACGATATCGAATTCGTCACTGAATTCCCATGTTTATTTATGTATATATTATTTTCCCACCCTCCCCGAGAAAGTTCGCCTAAACAGTAAGGACATTTTTAGGCTTACGTGAAATTTGAAGCAACATTTCTAAAAAGGCAATATATAGCTGGTGGGTTACCACTTTTGTCTCTGAAGCTGTGAAAATCTGAATTCATTAAAATATGTTACATAATAAAATTATTAAAAAACAGACTTTTGAAACAATTGCCTGAATTTAATGCGGTAAGAACCATTCCAATCATGACAACATACATCGCATTCCAGTAGGAATACCATCCGATCTCTATAATCCATTCCCAAAAATCAAGATCAAACCTACAGATAAATAAAATGTAATTTAACAACGCAAGAGTATAGAGCATGAATATATTTTCATTTTGTGACTCAAATTTCGAATCATCCCCAATTTTTTTTCATATATGATTAACCATTACAATATAAATGAGACATAGATCTTTGAAATAATTTAGCAAAGTACATTTAATGTTTATGATTTTTTCATAAGTTATGTAAGTTAGTTTTGTTTAAAAGATTATACTTTAAATCGGAATTAACATAAAAGTGAGATTTTTGCCAAAAACGCGTCAATTATTCCAATTCTGGATATTTTTGAAAATGAAAAACCTGTCATAGTTTCGAAAACAGTCAAGGTTTAAATAAAAAAATCCCTATCTCAATTTTTATTTCAGAAAAGAATTTAATAATGGGAATTGCTGTCCTCGTCATGTAGCAATTACCAACTTCATAACAATTTACTCAAGACGTATCTGTCCAGGTATATCAGTTATAACACAATCAAACAGGA
This sequence comes from Eurytemora carolleeae, assembly GCF_000591075.1. NCBI lineage: Eukaryota > Metazoa > Arthropoda > Copepoda > Calanoida > Temoridae > Eurytemora > Eurytemora carolleeae. Next base: position 18,422 of record NW_019396073.1, on the reverse strand, counting down.
TTGACTCTAAATGCCACACAGGGACACACGTGTCCAACATCATAGGACATATCTTAGACTCTATATTCAACAAGGACCGGCTCTAAATGCCACACAGGGACACAAGCATCCAATAATATAGGACAAATATGACTCTATATTCAACAAGGACTGGCTCTAAATGCCACACAGGGACACGAGCATCCAATAATATAGGACAAATATGACTCTATATTCAACCAGGACTGGCTCTAAATGTCACACGGGGACACAAGCATCCAATAATATAGGACTCAAGCGTAGACTCTATCTAAACTCAAACAAGGACTGGCTCTAAATGCCACACAGGGACACAAGCATCCAATAGATATAGAACTAACTCTCATGCTTGAACACAAGCCATATCGGTCAATGCCAATTATCTATAGGTACAACCTCAGCTTGTATAATTCAACGAGGACACAAGCTCTCTTTCAAGACAAATTTGATTCAATGCTCTAGGCACAATCTCATAAGCTATCGATGTCAATCAGAAACTAGCTTGAATCAATGCTAAAACAATTAGCAAGATCTACGCTTGTTCTTTGCAAATAGATTATCAAGTACAACAGGTGGCAACAGAGAAATGGATCAATTATACACGACGTCACAAGTGTCAAATATAACAATGAAAACGAAATTTTCTCACATTATTGGACATGTTTTTCAAGATTGAATAAAAAAGTGTAAAAACAAAAAATAAACAACACAAAAAATTGCCCTTTTTCACAATAAGATAAGCTCTTTATTCTAAAATTATCACTATAATTAATAATTTTGTCGGACACAATACTGAGTTGACACTTATGATGTAAGAATATAGCTGTACTGAGAGTGTACAAATACTACGTTGCCATCTATTGTACTTAACAATCTATTTGGTTCTTTGAACGAGAACACAGACTACTTTGATGTAATCAAAGCAGGAGCTATCGATGTCAATCAGACAATAGCTCGAATTTATGCTAAAACAATTATCAAGATCAACACTAGTTCTTTGAAAGAGAACACAGACTACTTTGCGTTGCTGTAATCAAAGCAGGAGCTATCGATGTCAATCAGACAATAGCTCGAATTTATGCTAAAACAATTAGCAAGATCTACACTAGTTCTTTGAACGAGAACACAGACTACTTTGCGTTGCTATAATCAAAGCAGAGTCTCAATCAACTAACTTTATTCAATAGCTTAGGTTACAAGGAATTGACGTAATTCGATACCTACAATGTTGGTGATATCACATGATTAAGACCATCATATTACGTATTTATCGCACAGTTAAAATTTAAGTCATGTATTTAAAGGATTAAAGAGATTAGATATAATGCAGTAAAGCTATCTCTGCCCATATTTTATAGTGTAATTTAAGTATGTCGCATTATTCAAGCTATTCATGGTAAGTATTCGATTAAAACGCAGTTTCAATGAATAATATCATTATGTCTAAGTTAAAAACATTAAATCATACAGAATGTAAACTATAATGTTTACGAGCTTTTTGATACAGACATTCCTAAGAAAATGTTGGTTATAGTTTTTATTTTCGACTCTTGTTTCGATATGAGCCAGGATTCTAAAAATTAATCTCCTGAAATAAAGTGTGCAATGTTAAAGAAAAAAATCCACTTAAAACTTTACCTGATCCATATGCAGATACTGAAGTTCGCGAGTGCTATTAGTGCGCAAAGTATTCCAAGAATCAATAGTGTATACTAAACAAAGAGGGCAATAAGTGCGCAAAGTATTCCAAGAATCAACAGTGTATACTAAATAAAGAGGTCTATACGTGCGCAAAGTATTCCAAGAATCAACAGTGTATTCTAAATAAAGAGGTCTATACGTGCGCAAAGTATTCCAAGAATCAACAGTGTATTCTAAATAAAGAGGTCTATACGTGCGCAAAGTATTCCAATAATCAACAGTGTATTCTAAATAAAGAGGTCTATACGTGCGCAAAGTATTCCAAAATCAACAGTGTATTCTAAATAAAGAGGTCTATACGTGCGCAAAGTATTCCAAGAATCAACAGTGTTCAGTTTACAATTCGTATTGAACCCCGCTTTTTGGTACATTTGACGGTCTTGCCTTATTATAACAAAAATATAAAAAGGAAAGTATAAAGAAGTTTAAAAGCGTAATGATTTAATGGGTGGAAAGTATTAATAGATCTGACAATCATAAACATCTTTCTGCGGAAAGACATAGATAAGTTCTTAATAAGAAAAATTCATGTTTTAAAGGGCGTTGAGAAAATATTGTTTGTGGGAACATAAGTTTGAAACTATTTATTCAGAAAAGATGCTAAACAAAATTATTCTTCTCCTTTAAAACCAAAGAGAATAGAATATATATTAGAGTGGAATTTACTAGAAAAAAAATTGTAAAACGGCCATTTTGTTGTACTGTTTCCATACTGCAGGTGTACATCACATATTTGTGCAATATAACCTTTTGGGCCCTGGAACATCATTTTAAAGAAAACCAAATTATGAAATAGGCTGGTTTCATAATTGACCAATGATCATTTCACATAGACTCTATGCCTTTCACTGTACAATCAAAGGGAATAGAATATATATTAGAGTGGAATTTACTAGAAAAAAGTGTAAAACTGCCATTTTGTTGTACTGTTTCCATATTGCATGTGTACTTCACATATTTGTGCTATATAACCTTTTGGGCCCTGGAAAATCATTTTATAGAAAATCTAAAATTAATATTAAAAGAAAACCAAATTATGAAATAGGCTGGTTTCATAATTGACCAATGATCATTTCACATAGAGCCTTTCACTTTACAAACGATGATTTTTCGTTATAACTATAAAGCAAATGATGTTTTTTATTCACCTAATTCATTTTGTAAAGTTTATTTAATAGCTTTAAAAGATTCGAAATTGAAATGGATAGTCTAGGGAACATACTGTATTAATGTACTCTACTGCATATAATTTGTAAACATTTACATGATTTGTACACTTTTGAACTCCCTTTCAGGCTGAAAGGGACTGACAAAACTGATACCGAGGGATTTCCTTAATTCCACTTTAATATATATTCTATTCTCTTTGTTTAAACCCATGGGATCTCTGGAATACCTTCTTCTTAAATCACAGCTGCTAGCCTTTCGATAAAGGGCGCCATCATTTTTTTTGCCCAATTCTATAGTCGTGGTAAAACTCATTTAATAATAAAGCTTTATTTGTCGTTTAGTGATATTCTATATAATATGGGAAGTTATCCATTATTTGAAGAGAAATTATCCAGGACAAAGATTTACGTAGAAAGATTATGTTGAGTTAACTAAGTTGAGATTCCTTATAAAACTACATTTATGTAAAATACTTGGTATTATGAAATATTCAAAATAATATATAACCCTGAATAAATCAAGCAAAATGTGTTATAAAAATGTGCCATTATTAAGCTTATTTTTTTAAGGATAAGGTTTCAGTTTTAATATCCGTTGAGTACATTTTCAATACTTTAACTGCACCTGCATATTCAGGGTTTTTCTCTCCAAGTCCTCTAAACTGTCTTTCCGGACACCAGAGTACCCGCCAAACATTTTTAATCTAAAACATGGTAAACTTTTAGTTAATTTTTAGAATTTTATTAAAAAATTCACAACGATTCTTTTGCACCTTATGCATTTTACTTTTGCAATGTCAAACAAATATAAGATTAAGCCTATTTTAGGATATCACTTAAAAAGTGTCGGTCTAAGGCTGCTTACATTTTTCGACTTTCCTAACTAAGACAAGTCCCTCACTGCAGTGTAAAATCCGGGCTTTGATAATTACTGCCTCTTAGGCATACTGTCTATATGTATTATTTTACCTATAAAGACTATATAATTAGACCCACTTTCAATCATTGTACGATGAGAACCAAGAAAACTCGTGAATAGGAGACTTCTAGACTCAAGTTATGACTTTAAAAAGTCCAATGAACATGAGACACAGCAATTGTTTACGTTAACAGACCAATTTCACATAATGTGATTTAATAAATTACTATTTCCTGGTTCACGGAGAACCCCGCATTATGCATAGAAAAATAACATCATTGGTTTGTATTTCTTGTTTTTTTACAAAGATATTACAAAACCAGTGGTTTGTGACACTACAAAGAGGTTTCTAAACTAGTAGTTACTTGTTTGTAGCACTATCAAGGTGTTACTATCTAGTTGTGTGTAACACTAGAAAGATGTTACCAAACTATTGGTTTGTATCACTACAAAGATGTTACTACACTTGTGGTTTGTATCAGTGCAAAGATGTTGCAATTCTAAAAAGATTTAACACTAGAAAGATGTTACCAACCACCAGTTTTTATAGCACTACAAAGATGTTACTTGTCTAGTGGTTTGTTTCACTGTAAAAATGTTACCTAACTATAGGTTTGTTTCACTGTAAAAATGTTACCTAACTATAGGTTTGTAGCAAAAGAAAGTTGTAACCAATCTAAGGGTTTGTATCACATTCACAACAATGATGTATCAAACGAGTGGCTTCTAAAGAAACACTAAAATCGTTGCATGACTTAGAAAATGAAATTTTAAAAAAATTACGAAAAGCCTCTTCATAATTTCAAACCTTAAAGGGAGTGTTCGCGAAAAATGAAAGGGGGTATAGGCTTAATGCGATAAAAAAGCGCTTTTTGTTCGCTACTAATCTTACTTCTATCTGTTGCGTCTATAAGGAGAAAATTGTTAAAGACGTCTCATACCGAATAACATGGCGTCCATAAAAATAGAGAAAATTGCAACATACGACTTAGACCGTAAAAAAATCAATTTAATTTCAAACAAATCATTCAGATATTACAACCTATAGTCATCGATTATCTTTCGCCACATTTATATATAGTTGATTTTTCATAATATGTTTTAATTGTTATGATCTGAGAGTTACTTAAAAAAACATTTATTCCTGTTTCGAGGATTTTTTGTAATGAAGACGACATTTTCATATTTTCCAGGAATGTTCGAAAGCAAGTTGTAAGCTAAGTTTTATTTAAAAAAAAACAAAATCAAAACTAGTTTGAAATATCAAATATATACAAGTGTGGCGAAAGATAATCGATGACTATAGGTTGTAATATCTGAATGATTTGTTTGATATTAATTTGATTTTTTTACGGTCTAAGTCGCATGTTCCAATTTCCTCAATTTGTATGGGCGCTACGCTCTTCGGTATGAGACGTCTTTAATCTTTATCAATTAAGATTAGTAGCGATCAAAAGCGCTTTTTTATCGCATTAAGCCTAAACCCCATTTCATTTTTTGCGAACACTCCCTTCAACCGTAAACAAAAATGAAATATTATTAGCCTGTTTGATTAAAAATAAAGATTTAGGAACTGCGTTTTTAACAATATTACTTTCCAGGGAGCGAAGATATGATAACGGAATAAACTCTTTATTTTAATGTGATCTTGGATCAAATATATCTTGGCTTTAGTAATCATTTGTCACTTGCATGTACATTGTATTTGTATACACTACACAATATAGTCATGAAAAGTTGTCACAAACACTGAATAACCAACTCTCCCCAGACGTTGGTCCGGCACTTTTGATCATGTAGTCCTGGTCACTAGCCGAAATATCAATGGTTTACAATTACACCATCATGGTGTCAAAATAGTGATTTTCGTGTTGTAAATAATATGCAGGGGAAATATATACCTTTTTCTATGTTCCCAGTTTGTAAGGATATTTATACAACCCCGCCAAGTTTGGCGCCCAAGCTTCCTTGGGATTCTCTGTCCTGGGTTTCCCGAAGTTAGAGTTCAAGGATCTGTACGAAATGTTCAGAGAAGGAAGCTGGAGGAGTAAGTCGTGTACGAATTCGCGTCAGCGGAGGTGGAGCTGATCGTCGTGACCAAGAAGTGCAGCTGTATATAAGTTTTAACCGTTTGATACCCTTTTTTCCATTTATTCAATAAAGTAACTCGTTTCGTGTTATTGGGTTATATTTATTTATAGTTTCGTGAATAAGATTCAACTTTCACAATAGGAACTAGAACATTGGAGTTGATTGCAAAGACTCAGTTCCTTTACCCGTCTCTGGCCGTTTCAGGATTGTGGCTTTAAAAATATCAAAATACTTGCTAAAAATTCCGATTTTTTATTTATTTTTTATTTGCATTGTTATTCCCCCATCGAAAATTATACAACCCGCCTGAGAACAATGACAACACTCTGATATAAAAAGTCTTAAATGCAATAAAATCTTCTATAAATAGTGTTTTATGATCAGTTAAATCTAGCATCATCAATGATGAATAAGATTCAATTTCACTTTTCCATATTTAAACTGAACTAAAAGTGTCACATTTCTGTAATAAACGACTAAACTAATGAATAGCACAGGTATGTAGAGTAAACCTCTGCTTTAACTGTGAGAACATATAGGTATAATCCTTATCTTCCGTAGTATGGGGCTCAGGCTCTCTCTCTACTGGTGGTACAAGGGATATTACTCATAAAATCAACAAAATACTCGGCAACATCAATGTTTAAAGGAACTGGATAATTACAACTAATATTAAAATGGTGGAATGCAATTTGGGAGAGAGGAAGACAGACACACGGGTTTTAAGTGAGAGTTTGAGAGGTATAGGTTTAATGCTGGGGGGGGGGATTGATCTAATATTTAGGTACCTTAATGAATAGCGAGAAGTAGATGAACCGCGTACATACAGTTAAACCTCTTATTTTTTAGTAAAGTTTAATTTTAAGAGACAGCTTCGTCTGCGTGGTTTAACTACTTCTTGCTATTTATAAATCTGGTAACATGTTATGAAATTAGCATGTTTTTGGAGTTTTACTAAGTGTGTTAAAAAATAATTCGGACTAGGTGAAGAAACAGTTTTAAAAGATTCGAAATTTTGGAAATCTATCTTGATGAATAATTGACTCATGAATTGATAATCCTGACACAAAGCCTTGAGTTACGGAAGATAAGCTTTTCCTTATCTCTTAACACAAGATATAAGTAGGCAGTGAAACATATATAAATACTAAATATTGTATATATAAAAACTTGTTCTTAATATGACAAGTTAAAAAAGTCGTTATCATTGATTTTTCTTTGTAATGAAACCCGTGCTCTTGAATTTTATTTGTTAAATAAAATAAGATACATTTTGAAAAGAAAAATTGTCTGTTTAGTTGTATGTATATTCCAACTCATTTGAATAGTTCACTTCTTCTTCCTCGTCTGCATTTCCGGTCTCCTCTTCTAAAATAACAATTAAAAGAGGAGCACATGAAAAACACATCCTACTAAAGATATTAAAATATAAAATACATCAAAACAAAACATGTCAAATCGTAACTTATTTTTAATTTTGATATTATTTGAGAATTGAGTTAAGTTGATTTTGCATTATATTATATTGTGTGCTAATATGTTTTGTAGGAGATATTTTTTGATTTGATAGGTTTTGTTTTAGTATGTTTTTTTTATGGATATGTTCTTTGTATGATATGTTCTGTATGTGCTCCAAAAAAACTGTATTCTATTCACCTTTTAAAAATACTTGTGGCCGGGGGCTGGGGGGGTTTCATTGGAATAGCAATATGATTATTTGATCTAGCATAATACATAGTTTAAATTATCAATCAATATTTATTTTTTCCCTGAAAGATCGCAATTACTTATCACCTGGTCTATTCGATTGACTTGTTTTGTTTTTGCTTTCCGTTTTTGCAGTCTTCATATTGGTTTCCTGTACTAGTGGAGGAACATCAGGAGAAGATTGTTCATTGGTATCTAGTTTCGAACCTTGGGAACCGGTCTTAAGGGATAGCTGTTTACTGATATCTAGGTTGGGATGCTGTGAACCAGTCTCAGGAGAAAGTTGTCCGTTGCTATCTAGGTTTGAAGCTAGGGGAGAAGTCTCGTGAGTAGGTTTTACGTTTGTATGTATGTTTTGAGCTGGTGAAGAATGATCCAAAGTGTGACCGTTGTTTCTTTGCTTAGATGGAGAGACCATAACTTGAAAAGGATCGAGCATATCTTTCTCCTTGTCAGATCCAATACTCTGAAACGCTGTCCTGATAATAAGAATTAACATGTATGAAGAATTAGGGCTGATGAACTTATAAATTTTTTAAATAAACTATTAAGTTTTTGCTTTTTATTCTAGCTTTTAAATAAACTCTTTATTTTTTAAATTTTCAGTCTTTTGACTTCTGAAAAAACCTTTTGTTTTAACTTTTTAATTGTCCAACCTAGCCACTTGCTGCATTCTAATCCTTTTAGTTTTTTAATAAAATAAATATTAAACCTTAAAACACTTTTTGATTTTTTAATTCCTATTTTTTACCTTAATTTGTTCATTCGTTTAGCTTCTGTTTTTGACTTAATTAACTTTTATGCTTTAACCCCTAAATTCTTTTTTTACATCTTAAAATTCTGAACTTTTTTACTTACACAATTGAGCTTTCAATGGCCCGTGCTTCTTCTTTATCCTTTATATCAAGCGCCTAAATCAAACACTAATTATATAGATATATTTATTGATAGATTTTAGCCATGAACCGAGTAAAATCATCTATAGTATCATCTTAATACCAAAATAAACCCATGCATAAAGTTCCGGGTAGAATAGTTTTCCAAAGGAACTGAACAATAATTGCAATATTGCAATATATTCAATATTTGCCACATACTTTCTAACCCGTTTATCTTTACAACCTGAATATGTAAACCTTTAATATTTCATACTGAAACTAATTTTTTAAAAACTTTTTATTAATTTTTTGAATAAAAAAATTAGAAGCACTGTGATGTACTTAACATACATACAAAAAAACACATAGCAATTTTGTTTCTAGTTCGTTGTCGTTGCCCTTTTTCAAGGCTTAATCTGCCCGCAGGGCTGGTTTTAGCTAAGCACCCTGACATTTCAAACTTTGCTCTCATATATTGAATCTTTTTGTCACAATATCCAGGTATATCCTGGAAACCATGTGGAAAATTTGTTTACACAGTACAAAACGCACTTACTAATCATTTTTTATTATTTACTTTTTTTGCGTTTCTCTCATGGTATTGCCATGTTAAGAAATTATCAGAATTAAACATGTACGTTTAAAGCTAGAATCTTCCACATTATTGATCAAGTTTTGGTTTTAAAGGTATTCGATGTGATTCGGACATTTCCCTCTTTGTATGCAATGGAGAATCACTGTAAATTTCGCTTGCAGCCCCTTTTATGAAAAAAATACTCAGTCTACAGATGCGAGAAACTTTTTTGTTGCTTTATAAAAAGCTCAGCTAAGTTTTAATCTCTCATTTTAAATCAGCGTTTTTTATGTTAAACGTACAGGCCAACAAAATAATTGAAGCATTCATTACTGCAATATACCAAAACCAGACCTAGTGCGTCTAAAGATTATTCTTTTATACCAGGACCAGACCCAGTTCGTCTCAAGATTATACTTTTAAACCAGAACCAGTGTGTCTAAAGATTATCCTTTAAAACCAGGTCCTGACTAAGTTAGTCTAATGATTATATTTTTAAACCAGGACCATGCCCAGTTCGTCTAATGATTATATTTTTAAACCAGGACCATGCCCAGTTCGTCTAAAGATCATCCTTTTAAACCAGGACCAGACCAGTGCGTCTCAAGATTATACTTTTATATCAGGGCCAGACCAGTGCGCCTAAAGATTATCCTTTTAAACCAGGACCAGACTCAGTTCACCTAAAGATTATAATTTAAAACTAGAGCCGGACCCAGTGCACCTCGTTTAAATATTGTCCTTTAAAATAATATTTACCCTCGAAACTGCAGCAACCAGCTGATCCAGAACTAATTGCAACAATCCGTCAGTATTTTATCATGATTACATGATATTCAATATTCATGTAGGGCTGGGCCACGTTCTGTTAACAAAGCTCAAGTTTTTGAAAATTAATGGAAAATCCATTAACGAACGGCAAACTCGTTAATTTTTAAATTTTTTAGAAACGGAAATAAAGGCATGAAAAAAATAACGGATGTGTTTCAAAATAAAGGCGATTCACGTTAATTCTTTAACTTGAAATTGCATGCAACTAAAATAAAAATACGATTTCTAAAATATCTTCCATTAACGCCGTTATTAAAATTAAGATAGTTAACGAACATTAACTTTTAAAAATAATGGTAAATTCCGTTAAAAAAGCGAAACTTTCGTTCTTAGTTGAATAAAGAACAGACACCTGACATTTTTTTAACCATTTTAACTAACTGTTAACGAACGGCTTTGAAGTAATTTTCACTATTAGTTTTACATTGTTTGATTAAGTAAAAAGATTTTTTACCTAAAGGTTAAAAAACTTCACACTTTCTTCTCTCATAGACTCAATTTTTACCCGTTCAGAATGAAATTAATATCACAATGTCTCTAGGGTGTTAGGTCTACTTAAAAAAATTATCGGACTTGGACTACTCTGAATGACTGCTCTTTGTCTCTCGGGGATTGAACTGATTAGCCAACGCAGGAGATCCTTTTTTCGCATCACTTCATGCTTCAGTTGACAGAGATTTTTTCCTTTCTTCCTCGCAACCTTCTTTTTTTATTATGCCCCAATTACTCTCAGTTATAGGCCGGGTATGTTACCGGGCATTGTAAAACTTCATGGACATTGTCATGTGCAAACCAAACTTTGATTTAAACTATTGCTGAAAGCATGAGAGGCTGCAGCAACGGTGGCTGTTTACAAGCTCAGCTCTCAAGGACCAGGTTAGAGTTAAGTTACACAAGAGATGAGATTTTAAAAGCTTAAACCCGAGCAAAACCCGGTCTTTGCGTCTGCTTAGACCCAAGTTAATCTCAAGTGAAGACACGTGTTTTGGATGGCCTTGAGTTTAGTAAAAACCAACCATATTGGGGTTTTATCTCTTTAAGGCTCGAGTCTTCAGCAGTTGATGATCGTGAATTTCGTAAAATCTTTTATATTTGTGCATTTAAAATCTCTGGAATTATTTGTGGTGTCAAATTTTATTAAATATATAAAATAAACATACTATGAAAATAATGGATCGACATAAAGCTTGAATTTTTGAAATTTACATCTTTTTGTCACAGCTAATCTGACGGCATTCTGTCTGCTGCTGAGGGAAAGCATGCTAAACAGTCTCTCATTGGTCGAATCAGAACCAATCCTGACTTGGGTTCTATCTAAGCCCGAGTTTGGGTTTTACTCGGGTTTAAGCTTTTAAAATCTCATCTCAGGAAAAGCTTGTTGAAGGAGAAGTGAAGGGGTTCTGCATTTGACTGGAAATAGTGGGCTACAGTATCCTTCTATTAGATGTTGGGTCTACTTACCAGCTATGGACCATTCTTAGATTTGCAAATGTTTGTTTTTGTTCGTAGGCTTATCAGTCCCATCCCCAAGAGATAAAGAGCATTTAATTTGAATAAAATTTATTCAAAGCAGGGTTGACCAAACCGAAAACTTTCTTTACGTAGTCCTAACACCCTAGAGACATTTGTGATATTAATTTCATTATGATTGGGTACAAATTAAGCCTTTGAGAGAAAAAGTGTGAAGTGCTTGGTTTTTTTTAACACCCTTTATATCAAAAATACTTATGCATTTAGGAATTTGGGATCTCATTTTGGCCAATCTTACTGCTTAAAGATTTTCCTGAGACCCAGAACACTCAATACGTTAGGGATGGGCAGCCAGGTTCAACCGTTTTATGAACAATTAAGTTTTTTTCCGCCTCCATAAAATGTCTACAAAGTCAGACATATTGCAAAATTTTATCCACAACAAGTTTGCTTGAAGCATTCAAACTTTTGACTCTGACAGAAGATATCTGCCTGAACTGATAAAATATTAAGGGAAACCAACCGTTACTTAACTGCATATTTATAATGTCAAAAGGAATTGAGTCTTGGCCACAATCACTGATTTTCTAATCCCTATATCTTTGCAACCCAATGTCGTAGATATTTCAAACTACGAATTTTGTTAGATCATACAATCTAAGTTTAAAATATCAAAGGTTTACACCATTAAATATAGGTATTAAAAAATTGAGTTTGTGGCAAAGGCTAAACTCCTTTCCCATAATGTAAGAAAAGTTAACTTGTAGGTCAACAAGTTTTCAGAATGTTATGCTTAGTAAATTTTTGTGAAGTCACCTGAAAGCCAAAAAACTGGCCCAGCTCTAAATACTGCTTCTAAATATATCTATAGATATATTTGAACTTTTATTTTAGAAACAATGCTCCAGAAATAAAATATAACTATAACATACAGGGTTACTTAAAAAGGATGAGACTTCAGAGACGATATATAAAATTTACTCAGTCTTATTACTCACAATCATAGTTTCCTGCAGCTATAAACTTAAACATTTCTTTGCCAAATGATTTAGTTATACAAAAAATCCAGCATTTAGGAAAGAAATCAAAATTCTACCTTTATCTATATATAAATTTGGCTTGTCTGTCTGTTTGTTTGTTTGGGTGTCTGTCTGTTTGTTTGTATCCAATAAACGTCAAAACGGCTGAACCGCGCGATCGGGCCCAAATTTTTTGTGGGACATGTAGGGATCCCAGGGAAGGTTTATGAATGATCAAAATTTTACGAGTTGATGTCGTCATTAAAGTCTCATGTTTAGTGGGTAACCCTGGGTTGGAGTCTTTCAGCTTCAAAAAACAAAACTTGATGGACATTTTTACTAAAAGTTTTGCCGTTTCCGGACCTCAGGAACATCTTGGTTGCGTTTCTAATCCAAAAAATGAGGGCTTAATGATTATTTTTATATACTACACTAAAAACTCCAACAAGAAAAACGGTCTGACTTATAGGCAACTACATGGTTACCTCAAAGGATGAGACTTCAGCGGCGATTGTACGGAATTGTTACTGTCTGTTGTCTTGTAGTCATGATTTAATGTTCTTTCATTCTATACCAAATCATTAAAAACGCCATTAAAAACCTTATGATAGGGAGGAAATTTAATTTTAATTTGGAATTGTCATATTTGAATAGTTTCAAGTCGTCTTTACAGTCTCATTCTTTGTGGGTAACCCTGTATATAGCAATTTGTTTACAGTATATATACACTATTCAGCCTATAGACGGTAGACATAACGATAACGATAACATATATCTACTGAACACACGGCAGTGGCGTAAATAAGGGGGGTTATTGGAGTTATTTACCCCCCCCCTAGAATCCTGGAGGTACCCCCCCCCCTAGAATCTTGGAGGTAATTACCCCTGAACTGAACTATTCAGGCCCTGAATAGCAGAGATTACTCCACTTACTGCCCCTACAAGTTACAATTGCCTTGCCCCTATAAAAAAATATTCCCTATTGATTAGTCATCTTTTAACACCTTTAAAATTGATAATTAGGTTTCTAACATGGCTGCGAAACACAATGAAGACCGAAAGGCTAGTCTTGCCCTGATGCACTCCCATTCTAATAGATTGGAATTAATCAAACCTAAAGATATTCTTAAAAAGTTTTTAATCGCAAAGCCGCGCCGCCTTTTTAATGGAGGAAAGAGTTGTTACTTTTTTTTTTTAAAAAAAAGCTTGATATTAAATTTGCACGAAAATAATTTAAATGTGCAGATACTTCAGATATTTCAGATTTTAGTCGACATATTCTAAATGATTCTAAATTCTAAAGTAATAGTCAATGTCATTACAATTAGATGTTTTTTTTTTTAATAGAAAAAAAGCATATGGGCAATGAAAAATACAGTTTTACTTCTAAATAATGTCATTTCCATATTAGATTTATTTAAGATCTTAACATACTAAATTGACGACAAGAAAATTTTAGAAATTATAATATAAACAAAGACAATATTTTTTCAAAGTTTTGCAGAGTAGCTTTTCTAAAGATTTAAAAAATCTTTTTCCTCTTAGAGTAAAACTATTATTTTTTATCTTACCTAAAATAAATTCAGTTTTTTTACAGATCTTTGTAGTTAATGTAAAATGAATGACTATAATGAAGGATATAAAACAAGGTGAAAGCTGAAAGGTATGAAATGAGTGGAAAATGCAAATCAACCCCAATTAAAACCAATTATTTGATATACATCATGACATTTTTCTAGGGGGGGTAAAAATAATTAAAACTTAAAACATTTTTTTCTCAAAGCACACTTTCTTAAAAGTCATGATTTCTCTCGGTTTCATTGTAAATAATAAAAATTCAAAAAATATCAAGAAAATAAAACATCAAAAAGTTTAAATAGTCTCTAGATTGTTTTCCTGCGGGGCTTTGTATAACAGAAGACACTTGTCCCATCACTGGACTCTCATGCTTCACCGCTACTTTCTGATCAAATAAATAGGACAACTTGCATACAATGGGACTGAACACCTTTCCATTACATGATCGAGGCATAATGTTAAGAATTAAAATTCGCCTTAGATTACAAAATAATTTAAAAGCATCATAATTCATAATTGATAATAGATAAAATAGAAATAATTCAGAAAAAGATAAATGTCGAAACTTAAAACTATCTTGTAAAATGAGAATAAAGAAAATTACTCTAGCAACAACCTTTAATTTTCTAATCCGTTTATCTTTAAAACCTGATGGTGTAAACCTTTAGTATTTCAAACTAAGATTATTTGATCTAATAGAATTCATAGTTTAAAATATCAACGTATCGTCATCTGATAGTAAATTTATTGGGATAAAAAAATCGAATTTGTTGTAAAAGATCAGTTCCTTTAGTACAATAAAAAATATTAAAAAATTGGCTGTCTTAACATGTTTTACAACTCTTCAAGTGTTTACCAAGTTAATGATGGTTTCATTGTCAGGAAGCAGAAGAGACCTTGATTCATTTACATAGACTCCTTCAGTTTTTTCTAGATAAAATAACATTAATTCCTTCAGGTTTCTTTCTAGATAAAACATAGATTCCTTTAGTTTTTTCTGGATAAAAAATAGATTTCTTCAATTTCTTTTCTAGATAAAACATAGACTCCTTCAATTTTTTTCTGGTTAAAAATTAGATTTCTTCAATTTGTTTTCTAGATAAAACATCAATTCCTTCAGTTTTTTTCTAGATAAAACATTGAAGCCTTGAAATTTATCTAAAATTTGGAATTTACTTGCGCTGGCTTTAGTTGACTTTGGTTTTTAGCAAAGTTTGGTTTCTAAACTAATATAGTTAAAAAACATTTAAACAAATTAAAACAAGAACTAAAATTTAAAATATATTTAAAATATTAAAATAAAAGCTTTACAATAACAGTTAATATAAAACCTTAATTTATTGTTTAAATGTATTCCTTGTAATTTTGTGTCTTTGATGTGTAAATAATTCCTAATCTTAAATTTTGGCATCCTAGAAGATAAATAGCACTATAAGAGATTTTTCAAGCTTGATTCTTAAAATCAGGATCTATAAAAATAGTTGCACAGTTTACGAAAAAATGCCGACCATGACAATAATTAAAGCAGAGAAGTTGAAAAATTAAAATATTGTAGAAATATATTTCAGATCTTATTTCAAGTTAATTGTTAATATTCTTGTAGGATTTGATAAATTTTAATATTTCTGAAAAATGCTTTTTGGCATAACAGAAAAATACAGTGTTCCCAAAAATTACGGGAATTAAGAGACACTTAGATATAAGTAGTTAATTGAAATCTTGACATTTTGATTTAAATAGTTAATTGAAATCTTCGCCTTTTATTTAAATAGTTAATTGAAATCTTGACATTTTGATTTTAGTTGTTAATTGAATTGAGTATTAGGATTAAACACTTTTCGAGTCGGAAAAAAGTGACGTTAACTTTTGATCCGATTAAGGTTTCAAGGATACCGATGTAAATCGGGCATTGCGATCTTTACAGGAGGGTCACTTGAAATTAAGTTTACAGACCCTGTAAATCCTCATCTCATGCAGTTAGGAAACTTCAAGACTAACAGTTTTTGTTAGTAATTGTTATAACTTAAATACTATCATTATTGTATTAAAGAAAAATATCACATGAAAATGGACGATAAAGCACTATTTAATTTTCAAGTTTTTTTTGGGACATCCTTATTATATTTAAGAAAAAGAGGTTACGTGTCAAAGTAAATGTAAAAATATCTTAAAACAAATGAAATTCAGGTGTGGCTTATGATATGTACAAGGGGGGGGGGGAAATAATTAAAATATAGAATCAATTTTCCCCCCTGGAATTTTTTAACAAGGAATTTATCAAATTTTATGTCAAAACCATGACCAGCTGGGGAAAGTCTGTTAGCAAGATTTGAGTTTTTATAAAAAATCTTCAGATTTACCTAACTCCTGAAGAGAAATTGATAGAATTGGTTCAAACCAGATCATCATTAGTAACAGTATCAACATTCTGCTCCACTATGGACACCTATATACAGATCATCATTAGTAATAGTAACAACATTCTACTCAACTATGGACACCTGTATACAGATCATCATCAGTAATAGTAACAACATTCTACTCAACTATGGACACCAGTATATAGATCATCATAAGTAATAGTAACACCATTCTACTCAACATAGACACCTGTATACAGATCAACATTAGTATTAGTTACAACATTCTACTCCACTATGGACACCTATATACAGACCATCATTAGTAGTAGTAACAACATTCTACTCAACTATGGACACCTATCTACAGATCATCATTAGTAATAGGAACAACATTCTACTCAACTATGGACACCTATATACAGATCATCATTAGTAATAGTAACAACATTCTACTCAACTATGGACACCT
>NW_019396073.1:0-1467 GCF_000591075.1 Eurytemora carolleeae | reverse complement strand
TCGTTAACGAAGGGTAGTCGTTAACGATCGTTAACAAAGGGTAGTCGTTAACGAAGGGTAGTCGTTAACGATCGTTAACGAAGGGTAGTCGTTAACGATCGTTAACAAAACGACGAACTTTATAAAAACGATCGTTTTGAAAAACGATCGTTTTTTTTAAACGATCGTTTTTTATAACGATCGTTTAAAAAACGACAGTTTTTAAAAAACGAACTTTTTAAAAAAACGATCGTTTTTAAAAACGATCGTTTCGTTTTTCGATTTTCCTCGACGTTTTCTTAACGAAACGATCGTTTTTTTCAAAAATCAAAACGTTACCAACCCTATCTACAGATCATCATAATGTAATAGTAACAACATTCTACTCAACTATGGACACCTTTATGCAGATCATCATTAGTAATAGTAACAACATTCTGCTCCACTATGGACACCTGTATACAGATCATCATTAGTATTAGTATCAACTTTCTACTCAACAATGGAAACTTATTAAAAAAAACATCACCAGTAACAGTATTACCATTCTAGCACTTAAAAATATTATAATGTATAATAAAAAATTAACCATCACAGTCTCGCAGATATTTTGTGTAGGCCAATACAGTTTCTATTACAGTGAAACCCTTAATAACGAATACATCGGAAGAATTTATCAAATGTCGTCTTGACAATTTTTCAATTTTACTATATTACGTAAATTTCAGTAATTGCGAAAATAAAAAATAGCCATGAATATGCGGGTACAGTTTTAAAGAGTTCCATATAATCATTTAATTAAAAAACTAAATATCTGCAACATTCCATTATCAGAAAGTGAAGAATACGACATTTGATGAATTCTTTCGATGTATTCGTTATTAAGGGTTTCACTGTAAAAAAAATCAAGGAAAATAGTTTAGACAAAGCTTGTCATAATCAACTACGTAATCCATTTCTCATAGGATTTAACATTTCACTCTTCTTTTCTTCTTCTCTATCCAAACAGATGAGAGATGTTTTAGATTTGAAACCTGAGATTCAGATTTATAGTTGATGCTGTCAGTCTGTTCAATCAACACTAGTCCTAATACAGGGATACAAATAGGAAATATAAAACCTGGTCCTAATACAGGGGTACAAATAGGAAATATAAACATCCTCCTAGTACAGGGATACAAATAGGAAAAATAAACCTGTTTCTAATACAGGGATACAAATAGGAAATATAAAGCTGGTCCTGATACAGGGATACAAATAGGAAATATAAACCTGGTCCTAATACAGGGATGCAAACAGAAAATATAAACCTGGTCCTAATACAGGGATACAAATAGGAAATATAAACCTGGTCCTAATACAGGGATGCAAATAGGAAATATAAACCTAGTCCTAATACAGGGATACAAATAGGAAATATAAACCTGGTCCTAATACAGGAATACAAATAGGAAATATAAACCTGGTCTTAATACAGGGATACAAATA
>NW_019396072.1:402562-435989 GCF_000591075.1 Eurytemora carolleeae | reverse complement strand
TAATATATATTTAAAATTAATGTTTTCTTAAAGATGAGAGCTGAGAAAGCAGAGAAATCACTGGCAGAGAAAATGGATAAAATCGACTTTTTACAGAAACATTTCAAGGTGAATTATAACAGCTTATTTTTGAAAAATTTGTTAAAGTTCCGAAAATTTTAAAACCAAAAATTTTTTATATTGCATTTAATACTTTAATTTGAACAAAACAGTAAACCTTGTTATTCAGGAATCGGATACGAAGAACAAGAAGATGATTGCAACACTGAAAGATGAATTTAAAGCAAAAGATCGGGATTTCAAGAAGAACGAATCTGAACTGATTCGCGCAAAGGAAAAGATGTCTGCCCTTGAAGAAAAAATAACCACAATGAAATCTGACTTCAAAGCCAAGGAAGCTAAAACACAGGAAGTCCAGGACAATAAAACCCAGATTTTCGAGGAAAAAATAAACGATCTGCGAACCCGATTAAAGTCCAAAGATGATGACTACAACGAACTTTCCAAATCCTTGAAAATGGAAAAAAATGAAAATGAGTTAAAATGTCAGGAAATTGAATCCTTGATGAAGATAAAGGAAGAGCAAAGTCTTGAACTCCAATTAACAAAGAATAATCATATTCAGTATCTGAAGGAACTAGATCGGGAGGTCCAGCTCAAGGAGGAGAAGTTTACAGAGCATATTTCAACCTTGAACCAAACCGTGTGTTGTAAGGACGTAAAGCTGAGAGAATATCAGGAGAAGCTAGAACTATCTCAGGCTGATGGTATTCAACTAAACTCTCAACTAAAAATATTAAATTCTCAACTGGAAGAACTGGAGGCCAATAAACTTGAATTAAACTCTAAAATTGAGAGTTTGGTTTCTGTTATTTCGGAGAGAAATGAAACCATTTCCAACCTTGGAGAAAATATCGAACATAAAACTAAGGAAATTGCTGTAAGAGATAAAAATCTTGAAGATGCCGAGGAAAAGAATAAAAATCTGAAAAACGAGGTTTCCCGTCTTAAGGTTGAATTGGCAGTGGAGAAGGAAAATCATATCAAGAATATAAATGAGAAAGATGAAACTATCATGAACCGAGACAACAAGATATCAGAGCTAACGGAGTCCTTAAACCAGGCCCAGGATACAATCTCTAAACAAACCATAGATATTGAACAACTGAATGCTACCCTCCAGTCTAAAGATGCTTGTATTGCCAGTTTGGAACAAAATATTTCTGATTTGAAAACTAACCTTCAGGAGACTATTGATAAATACAACCTGGAGATATCTGATCGACGAACAGAAATCCAAGATCTGAAATTGAAAATCTCAAATTTAGAAAAGGATAAATTGAACCTGAACTCAACTATCACTGAACTAGGTAAATCTTAATTATTAGTATTTATTTAAACATTTTAGTTTTCCTATCGAGCTTGGGCCATTTTTCGTCTTGAGTCTTTGCCACAAACTCTGATTTCCTAATCCCTTTATCTAAAAACCTTTGATTTTTCAAGCTTAGGTTATATGAACTAACAGAGTTCATAGTTTGATGCATTTAAGGTCTGTGACATGGGTAGCAAAGAGGGATTTGAAAATCAGAGTTTGTGGCAAAGATTTCTTTCCATTTTGGTTTAGCATTTTTCGAGGATCAAAAAAAGAGAACTTATATTTTTAAACAGTTTAACAACTTCGGATACATCAAAAGAATTTATAAATGTCGTATTCTAAACTTACTGATTATTGATGCTGCAGATATTTAGTTTTCTAATTAAATAATCATATTGAGCTATTTAAAAAATTGTCAAGACTACATTTTATAAATTATTTCGATGTACCCAAAGTTCTGGATTAAACTGATGTATTTCAATATTACTAATATCTAATGACAGATGAATAATTTTTTTATATTCCATCAATAAAAGTATTGAGGCATATCTCTATTTGATTTTTTTAAAGAAAATCATTAGATTTGTTTGTGAATTTTTAGAGAAACTGGTTCAAGAGTTGAGAGAAAGATTAGAATCCCTTGAACTAGAATTAAAGGAACGAACGAAAGAGTTTGAAGATAAAGAATCTGAATTAAACTGGGTTTATCAACAGAAACTAGAACATGCTTCAGGTACTCACGCTAGATTTATTCAACAAACAAATATCTGAAAGACACAGAGTTTGTTTTTTGAGGTGTATGCATTTCCGTAGATTTGAATTTACGAAATCAAAAAAACAAAAACAAAACCTACATGAAATAATATTTTCAGTTGAACTTCACACATTTGGGATTTTGGAACTCCACTTAGAAAAACAGTTATTTTAAAAATGATTTTTACGTTTGATTCTTAAATCAAATAATGATTTTATTCTACATTGTATTTTACAACTTTAAAAATTGGACAAATGTAATGTACTGCTATATAATATGCAAACAAAGAGAATAGAGAAGAATTTACTAGAAAAAAGTGGAAAACGGCCATTTTGTTGTACTGTTTCCATACTGCAGGTGTACTTCACACATTTGTGCTATATAACTTTTTGGGCCCTGGAGCATCATTATATAGAAAAGTTTTCTTGAAAATTATTTGATTTTCTCTAAATCAATTCTCTGACTTTTACATTTTAATGTTTAATAAAATTATGATTTTTATTCACCTATAGCGAATACACATAATTAAAGTTATTAACAATTTCATAAAACAAAGAAATTGGAATGGATATGTCCATTGTCCAGGGATCATACTGTATTAGTGTAATGTACTGCGTATAGTTTGTGAACATTTAAATGAATTGTACACATTGGACTCCCTTTCAGGCTGAAAGGGACTGACAAAATTCATACCGAGGGATTGTTTAAATTCCACTCTAATATATTCTATTCTCTTTGTATGTAAACAATTACAAGAAATGTACAAAGTGAACTCATTTTCAGATCAATTAAAAGTTATATAAAGGGACTAAACATTCATACCGAGGGACATTCTTATTTTTCCTCTCTATGTCTTCTCTTCTCTGTGTTCGCTAGAAATAAGAAAGATTGTATAGAATGTATAATAATTAGATCATGCATTGAATAGAGAAAATGGGTTTCACACTGCTTTTCCGGGTGCAATGTAGTTTAAGCTTTCTAAATATTCTATTAATAAAAGATGTAGAAATATTTGAGGAAGCCCAGCTCTTTAATTTTCCAGAACATTCCCTTTAATAAACTTTCCTATGAGTACAATTGCGTTTTGATCAATGGTCAATTATCATCTTTGAAAAAAAGACTTATGCATTTCATACCTTTTACAATAAACCTAGAGTACCAAGCGTTTTTACATTAAATAACGATAATGATCATCTTTTTTGTATTCGCATATCTAGCAAGGTGATTGGCTCAGGAGAGACCCAGGAGAAGGTTGAGATCTTGAAGGAGCAGGAGGAGAAGATGACCAAGCTACAACTAGATCTTTTATCTGCAATCAAGAGCGGAGAGGAGAAAGATCTGGAGATTTTTAAGAAAGGCGATGATATTCGGTAAAAGCATTGAGTTTTTGCTACAAACTCAAATTTTCTAACCCCTATATCTTTGCAACCTGATGGTTTAAACCTTTGATATTTCTACTTGATCTAATATAATTTATAGTTTGAAATATTAAAGTCTACAACATCGGGTTCAAAGATATCAGGATAGGAAAATCAGAGTATGTGGCACACACCGGACTAACCAGAGTGAGCAGCATTCTGTTTCTTCGATTTGAAATCAAACGTGTTTTGGTCTATAATTCAATAATCATTAACTTTACGGATTTGTTTATATTATACATTTTAATTCAAAATGCATACGCTAACAAAAGCGTATTTAAGAAAAAGGCTAAAAAGTATGCTTAATGGGTCAAATTGGGATCAAAAGTCACTGGAATATTGACAGAACCGTTAAATCCACGTGGGCAGCATCTCAATTCCTTTTATACAGTAAAATGGTTTAAATAAACATATTAAAATAACACCCAAAATCCTAATTGTTTAGCATAAACTCCAAAAAATAAAAGTGTTAATGAACGACAAGATCAGCTATTTTAGAAACATGGTATACAATCTTTGTTTTCTAAAAAATGATAAAGATGTTGAATATTTAGAAGTTTTTATTCGAAAAATACATATTAGAGTTAAAAATTTTAGTTTCTCCGTCAAGGTGAATCAAGGTAAACTACAATTTTTGAAATCTCCGAAAATCAAACAAATCTTGAGCCTTTACTCTGTTTTTATGAATATTCTAACAATCTTATTGTAAGCCAAGAGAACGTTTAAAACAGAACTAAATGTTTAGTAAGCTAGAGAGTAACCTGGAGGTCTCATTATCTGCAATATCTACCAAGGATAAGGAGTTACAACACAAACATGCAGAACTTGAAACCTTAAACTCTAGGCAACCATGGAGAAAAAAATCTTTTTTATTGATACAAGCGTTGAGGTGGAATTTTAGAACTCAGGGGGGAGAATAAAGTAGTCAATTGGGACAATAAAGTGGTTTAAGATTTAAAACCAGCATTATTGTCCCGGCTTAAAACTTCCCGGGTTTGAAGAAATGTGGTCACTGGGGAAATAAAAAACATTTTTTTCTTTTGAAATATTTTTCCTGGATGGATTGTAGACTGCAGAGAACCTGCCAGGATCTTAATATTCAAGAAAACAAGTTAAAGGTATTTATCGAAAACTGCATTTGTATTATTTTTGTCACACTTTTGTACGTCCTCATTAATTCTTATTAGTGCGTTCCACTGGTTCCAAGAGAACTTAATAGTGGTTCCGGAACCAATTTAGTGCGTCATGACAAAAAATTAGTGATTGTAATGAAATTGTAAGAAAAGTATATATATAAAAGTATTACTAGAAAAAGCATAGTATTTATAAATATACAACGAATATATTATATATATAATATATATATTGATGTAAACAAATATCAGTAATTAAGTTATTATATATACAAACATTAACCAACTGTAAACACGATATGTTTTGATTTGATAAATTGTTAAAGACAGAATATCCCAACACAATATCCCAGCAAGTTCCCAATACATTAACACAATATTCCCAATAGCTTCCCAACACAATATCCCCATTAGTTTCCCAACACAATATCCACAATAGCTTCCAAAAACAATATCCCCAATATCAATTCCCAACAAAATATCACCAATAGCTTCCCAACACAATATCCACAATAGCTTCCAAAAACAATATCCCCAATATCAATTCCCAACAAAATATCACCAATAGCTTCCCAACACATTATCGCCAATATATTCCCAACACAATATCCCCAATAGCAATTCCCAACAAAATATCACCAGTAGCTTCCCATCACAATAACACAATATCCCCAATATATTCCCAACACAATATCCCCAATAGCAACTTCTTAACTTAATATCCCCAATAGCAACAAAATATCACCAATAGCTTCCCAACACATTATCCCCAATATATTCCCAACACAATATCCCCAATAGCAACTTTCCAACACAATATCTACAATAGCAACTTCCCAACTTAATATCCCGAATACCAACTTCCCAACACAATATCCCCAATAGAGACTTTCCCACACAATATTCCCATGAGCAACTTCCCAAACAAACATCCCCAATAGCAACTTCCCAACACAATATTCCCATTAAAAACTTTCCCACACAATATTCCCAAGAGCAACTTCCAAAAAAACATTCCCAATAGCAACTTCCCAACATAATATCCCAAATAGCTTCCCAACACAATATCCTCAACAGCAACTTCCCAACACAATTAATATCCCAAAAGCAACATAATTCCCCCGACAGCAGTTGTCACCAAAACTTTATAAAAATACGATGAGAACCAGAAAACTCTGGAATAGGAAGACGGCTTTTAGACTCAATTTATGACTCTCAATATAGTTCAATGAACATGAGACACAACGGGTTTCCTGTGTAAAAAGACCTCATTAATTTGATAAGTGATTTAATAAGTTTCAACTGAAACTACAGTGCGTTCTAATGAATTATGCAAATGCTTAATTTTACTCTGAAATTGAAAAAAGGGGTCTTAAAGATTTGCAATAATAAAGTAAAAAGTGTGTAAAATTACACTTTTACTCACTTTGTAATATTTTTTGGCAGAAAACTATCTTTCAATGATTTTATATATTTCCTTGAATTATCATTATTTCTTATAAATTTAGTGTACCATTGAATTATGCAATTGGCCTGTATCTTGCTCCTTGTTTGCAAATATTAACGCAAAACTTTGTCATTTTCAAATAGCAATTGTAAAATGCATTAAAATAAAGTTTAGATTTTAAAAAAATGTATTTATGGGTTCAAAAACCCTGTTTTATTTTGAAAATCGTAAAAATAGCAAAAATAATTTTTTAGATGCCACCCTTTCTTCTGTACAAGCTTAATCAAGGTTGAATCCATTGAGGCTGTTTGCTTGAGGCTTTTGGAGGTTGGGATATCCTTTGGAGCCTCTTGTATGACCTTTTAAAGGGTTTCCTTGGACCCAAAATGTCTTTAATGTCTTGTAAATTTTGTGTTTCAAGATCGCCAGAAGGATTTCTATAGGGTTGAGATCAGCCAGATTTTGAGGCCCAGTCATCTGGCCTCCCCTCAACCTTCATAACTTTATTCTGTCAATGGTGCACTATGATACATGAATTGGGGATATATCCTGCCAAATAAATGGACTATGATACATGAATCTATATCCTGCCAAAAAACTAGGAACTTCAGTTTTACTGGATTTGTTGATCAAACCAGGGAGAGAAATTAGCCTCCAAGAGGTCAAAATAGGCCTTCAAGTTAATTTTAAATCCTTCTGGTATTATTGTTGGTTCAACCAAGTTGTCTTTGATGATTAATGCTAAAAATTGAACTCCTTCTTATCCCTGTTGGGCCTATTTTTCATCTTGGCACCTTGTTCATTTGGAATCTCCCGGGTTGCCCTAAAAGGTGAAAATTATTTTTGAAAAGTCAGTTTTCAGGTTCTCCTGATCCCATTCAATACGGTCGTTGATGATGACTGTCCTACAGGGGGCTCTTAGGGGACTGACAAACCTACCCATTGTTTTCAGAACTCTACAACTACCCATTTTAGGGGTTACAGCCACCCCTGTTGCTTCAAAAAGTGATTTTAGGGTGTTATGGGGATTTTATTGTCATTTCCCTTTAGAGTTTGAGGATATCGCAACCTTTCCCAGTTTTAAACCCCCATTTAGGATACCTTTTCTATTCTACAACACCTACATTTAAATATCCTAGAATTATACAGGGATCCAGCATTAAAATATTTGTAATCCATAAAGTATCTTATCCCTATCTATCTCAGATGAACTCATACAGAGTTATTTTCATTAGTAGAAAGATATCTTTTCTTTCCCAATATCTATGAAAAGAGATCAATTGCATCATTCTGTGCTACAGTAACGATAGTATAAATAATAAAAAATAATATTAATTCCTTTCTGACCTCTAAACCAAAATAATTTCAACTTAAAACCTGTAAACAAAAGTACAATATTAGTTGACACATGTTTTGTAAAAAACACTTTTATCCAAAGGAATTGAGTCTTTGCCACAAATTCAGTTTTTGTAAAGCTAATATCTTTGCAACCTTATGATGTAAACAATTGATATTTCAAACTTACATTATTTTATCTAATAGCATTCATAGTTTAAAATATTAAAGGTCTACGACATTGGGTTGCAATGATATTGAAATTTGAAAATCAGAGTTTGTGGCAACAACTCAATTCCAAAGAACCTGAATGATCACAAAAATCATTTTAAATTTTAATTCAACATTTGCATTAAATCAGTGAAACGCACTGTATTTGCTTTCTGACAGCATAAAGTACCAAAAGTATTGCTACAATGTCGTCTTCCAAGGCGATAGTTTTCTGCTTCTCTCTATATTTTATTTTAAGATAAAAATATGAACTGAAAATAGAAATTACACAAGAAATCTGGGCGCAAAGCGTTCTCAATTTCTGATTTGTGCTTGTGTATAATATATAAAAATGCATAATGCAAATTCCATACATTTATTCGAATACTAAACTGATCTCTATCAAATATCCCTGGTTGCTAGTCCTAATATAAATTCTAAATTTTGTATTATTAAAGAAACAAATTTTAATCTGAAATTTTCCTAAAATAAAATAAATTCTTATAAATCGGAACACTCCCTTTATACTAGATCTATTATCCAGGAGCGAACCCTGGAGTTGGAGTGTGTAACCAAGGACCTGGAGAACCTGCAGGAAGAAGGGTCCAGGAAGGAGAAGGAGTTGAACAACCTTCACACCATGCTACAGGAGGCGGAGAGGGTTAATACAGAGAAGACAATATCTCTTACTAAACTAGAATCTGAGTTGTCAGGTACCACCACTGTGAACTAGATAGCATGAGAAGGTCAAATTTAGGCGATATTATTGGTATAAGAAAGGGAAATTAATTAGGTTACATTTTAACATTCTAAAATATTTGTTCTTCTCAATAGCTCTCAAATTAGAGAAGTTAAAGAGTGTTGAAAAAAAACTTTTTTCACTCACAGCCTCAATTATCGCTTAATGTCGTCTTCCTAATCCAGAGTTTTCTGGTTTTCACTGTATTGGTAAACTTAAGGAAACCTGGAGGGTTTAAAGGATTGACTGGTATTGAATATATTCTATCTATCTACAGAGCTCAAATTAGATTTTCTTAGTATTATACACACTTACTTGATTGTATATATATATATATATATATATATATATATATATATGAATATTGGATAAAAATATTTGTATTTTCATCAAGGGATATATTATTCTTATACCTTCTACCTATAAATCCTAGTCAAATTCGTTCCCATAAGTTTAAACTATTAATTGTTTTAATAATATGATGCGTCTAGATTAAAGACTTAAGAATGTAAACGCAATAACGATGAAAGAAACGTTAAACACAAGCATTTAAAACACAAAACTTTGAATATTAAAAACAAAAAAGCAATTTTTTTTGCTACAATATACAATCCTTTTTGATTAAAAACAATGTTGTGGAAGATATCAGTTCTCCTGACACAAGCAAAGATGAAAAGTAAAATTGTAAATCTTGTTAACTTGAGAGAAATCACTTCTTTTTATATTTATTTTCTAGTAGAATGTTCCTAAATTACAGGGTTGTCTTAAGAGAATAAAAATACTGATTTGCTTGAGAAAAACACCATGAAACTGCACTGTTGTGTTATTAACACAGAACAACTTTATAACATTTTTTATTCTAAAAGTAGCTGACACTGAGATAACTTACCTAACTGGAATCTTCTCATTAATAATTGCTACCTTCTACATTACCCAAATATCGTAAAAATCCTAACTTTAAATTTTGTCAGCAAACCCTAAATTGTATGTGCCTTATGCCTTATAAGTTATTTAATCCTGTGTATGTACAAGTGTTAGATTGATATATTATCCTAATCCTTTGTCAGGGTTAAAGAGAGAGGTTGAAATATCCCAACGTGAAACTGAGGACCGAAGTATGCAGTTGAAGGAGACTATGGAGAAACTTAAAACTGTCCGAGGCACTCTACAGGACGCAACAGAGGTTAATACATACAAGGCCAAGGAACTTAAAGAAAAGGTAAAAATATTTTATATATAGACTAAATTAAATATTCGCAGACACGTTTTTAAAATTAGAAATAGTTTTTTTATATTCACTTACCAAATATATTTAGAGACCACCCTCTCAGAATAAGTTGTTTTAAGAGTTTTAACTTATATTAGAAATACTACAAAACTTAAACGAAATAAAAATTAAACTTTTCCGTAGTTGGGATTGCATTGTATTGTATTGTATTCTCCTAAACATTAAAGAAATTAAATCTTTCAGGAAATGGAGTTAAAACGCTTAGGAGAAACTCTCAAAGCTTCTCAGGAGGAGAACGAGGAAAGAAAGAAATTACTTGAGGTGAAAGAGAAACTTCTAGAGGAAACCTTGAAGAATCTGGAGATTTCTGACAAGGATTCACAAGAGAAAGCAAATAAACTGGAGGAGAAAGCTGTTGAGCTGGAGAGATTGAAGGAGAGACTTGAGAAGGCTCACGGTGACATCAAAACCCGAGATGCAGAGATCGATCAAAAAGAAGGTTCCATCAGAGGACTGCAAACTGAAATCAAGATTGCAAAAGAGGAAATAACAGCAAAGACATCACTTTTAATGAATAAATCTGAAGAACTGGAGAGGATTAGTTTAAAACTACAGAAAACTAACGAGGAGTTGACCCAGGTGACAGAGGATCTTCAGGTGAAGAATCATGATTTCGAGAATAAGGTTGAGGAGTTAAAGATTAAAGAAGAGGAACTGTATCATCTCCAACAGCTTCTGGATTCTGCAGAACAGTATAATAAACAGAAAGAAGAAGAATTATCTGAGAGGTCGGAGCAGCTTAAAGGTATAACTGAGGAGTTAAACAGGACAAATCTGAACCTGAAGGAGAGGGAGGTTATATTGAAATCCCTGCAACTAGAGCTAGATATGATCAAAGCTAAACTTAACGATGCACAGTCAGAGAACAGTTCTAAAGAAGGAAACATTGTTAAGACAAAGGAAGAATTGAATCATTTCAAAACTAAACTATCAGAAGCAGAGCAGGAGATATTGGAGAAGGAAAAACTGTTAAAGGATCAGGAAAATCTTCTCAGTGAGTCTAAATTATCCTTAGAAGAGGCCCATAAAGAAATCAAGAGAAAAGACACTCAACTTCAACTACGAATTGAGGAGTTAAACACGATCAAATTAAACTATGACAATGCTAGAGAAGAAATATCAAGGAAAGAGTTGGATATACAAGATCGAGATGAAAAATTGATCCTAATAGGACAGCAGCTCATACAAGCACAAGAGGAGAACTCTAGTAAAGAAGAAACTCTTCAAGAAAAAGAAAAAATGTTAAGTGTAACACAAGATCAACTCCATTCAGCTAAAACCGACCTGGTGGCAAAAGAAACCCAGCTAAAATCTCTCGAGGAAGAATTGGAGAAAAGAAACCAAGAGATCCAAGAGGTTCAGGATGAACTTGAGAGAACAACTAAGGAGTTTGAGAAAACCGAAGAGGAACTGGAGAAGTTGAGAGAGGAGAAGGATAGTATCCAGGTAGCAGATGGAGCTCCGGGTCTTAATAAATGCGAAAAGGATGGGTGTACAATGTGTCCGTATATTTCTCCAGCTGTTGAAGCGAAATCAACAGTCACAGGTAAATCAAGGTTTATCAATCGTTTGGAAAATTTAGTTACATCATCAGCCTAAATTTGTAAGAATCCTACAATTAAGAAAATATTCAATTATTATTCTTATGATATTTTCATGATATTTTTCAATTTACCAAATTTGCAAAATCTATTAAGGCCAGTCTGTTCGAATCAACTGTCACGTGGACTGCAACACCCGACATCTTGTTTATCTAATCACGTGCACAAAATGCAAGAAACAGCTGGTAGGGCACACACAGCGCAGCTTATCAGAAGCTTTCTCAGAGCATCTTAACATTGTTAACAACAGGATCACAAACCAACCGACCGGTCGACATTTCACTCTTCCAGGTAGGTTTATTCTGCAAGATTCTTTATTTAAGAAAAAGATGACAGTATTTCATTGCTTATGAACAATAGCTTACACTTATTACATTTTATAAAAATTCACCAGATAAAGAGATAAATTTGAATTTAACTGATTTTAGTTCGTATAAATATTGATGATTATTTGATTTTGTTTGAGATGTTAAACAAAAATAATAAGTGATAAGGTAGAGAGGGCATGACAGGAATCCCCCCAACCCCCATCACGTTTCCCAGATATATTAATTACTGTTATTTGCACCTTTTTGATTAGATTTTGCCCTAGGACAAATTTCATTAGAAACACTAACTCCAAAGGCAGTCTCTGCAGCATGTATAAAAATATTATTTCCAATAATGCCGTTAACTTTCAGGGGAAAATATGAATTTTACTTTGCATTGTAGTTTTTGATGTAGAACCTGCCAAAAAGCATTTTTATCCACTCCTCTTTCATGTCCTTAATCTTCTTTATGATAGAATATTCTTCAAAAAACTGCAACAATAATTTGTTCCCAGGGCACAGGTGGCTGATCATCGCGGATTTTTCATATTGGTGGATTTGCTATTTTATAAGATGTTTAAAAAGTCTAAATTTATAGTGGACAACCTTTAGGGTATAAATTAAGAAAGGTGGGAAAGGAAGCATTTTATTGGATAGAGTTTTTTTTAATCCCAGAAATGATTGGGAAGTTGAAGTCAAACACAACTTAAACCCGTAATTTGGTATACATCATGAATGGGGTTGTATGTATCCATGGTCTAAGGGGGGGGGGGGTAAAAAATCGGCGCAGCATGAACTATATAAGTGGAGGGAGACGCAGTTTCTTTCTGAGAAAAAATCAATATCATTGGAGTACTTTCGGACACTCTGCAACCCTTCTGCAACGCTATATCATATCTATTCACATCGAATTCTTAATTCTATTTTTTCTTTAACCCTGCGCCTGAAAAGATAAAATGTGTTAAGATATTTCAGGGGATATTAGTTCCAAACCTAACACTTGTTAGTTTTGGAACTAATGTCCCCTGTATTTATTGATTTAGGAAAATTTGTTTCATAAGTGATTTTTGTTTTCTCTCTCTGATCGCCTTTTCGATCTCAAACCTTTGGAAGATATGCCCGTCACAGGAACATGTGTTTATTGACATCCAGATTTTAATGGGAAACCTCTAGGCTATTATTGGAGACTTTCAGTTTATAATCGAGATCTTAAGCCTCCGATGAAAATATAGAGGCCTCCGATTAAAAAAGGTTGTTTCCAGAAAAAAAAATCTGGGGGTCTCCCATACAGAAAGGAAACAAAGAGGTAAAGCTTACCTCAGATGTACACAACCGACCTCCCTTTTCATTAATTAATAGAGTGTCGGTTGTGTAGATTACGATATGTTTACGTACACTTGTATATCGAGTGATCGTATTTCTTAGAGGGATTTTATGGAATTGATAAATTTTTAGATTTTCTTTCTTTATATAAAGAGATTTCGAGGATGTTGATTGCAAAACTTTGACAATTTTCAAATATCTCCATGTTAACACCCCCAAGAAATACGATCACTCTATATACAAGTGTACAGTGTTAGATACGTAAACATATCGAGATGCACACAACCGACCACTCTTTTGATTAATTAGTTGTTGTGTACATCTGAGTTAAGCTTTGCCTTTTAGTTTCCTTTCTCTATGACGTCTCCAATGAGAAAGAGTGATTTCAAGAAAGAATACAGGGGGGTTTTAGATGAAACACCAGTGAATATCCGATGAAAACCTTTGGGTTTTGGGAGTCGCTACTCGCCCTTGAGTCTTGCCAATTTAGTACTCCAATGATGATCATTTCTCCGAAGCAACCCTCTTATCTCTACCTTTAGAGTCTCAATTAGTTAAAGTAGAGCTAAAAAGCTATGTAATGAATGTTTATGATCAATTTGTATCGCCCAGGCTCAACATTTTATAACTCTAACTTCAATGTTCAGAAAATATTATCAAACTAATTGGATGTACAACGTATATTGACGTACAGGGTGTCTAACGAAAAATGACAGCTGAGAAACGTTAGGAAGGTCGTCTTTGTTATCGTTTGCGGCATTCAATCGTCAACCTGCTTTTACATGTATGATTCTCGTAACAAAATTTACAAAATTCCACTTGTCTTGATTTTCCAAAATGTAATCTATCTTTTTGTGCTTTCAATGTTACCAGAGACATTGAGAATTTCGTTTAGATTTTAGTTTATCAAATAACATCTATGTACATTGTACATTATGTATTTATTGTTGTATTCAGGACATAATCCCGGGCATATGAGCATCATACCCATTGAGAAGGTGTTTAACAAGAGCAAGGACAGTTTAAAGCAGAGAGAGAGCGAATGGATCAAGGAGTTTGGAACCCTGGTTCCAAGAGGGATGAATATCAAACCTTAAATGGATGGATTGGGATAAATTATAATCAAAACAATTGCAACACGATAAAAAGAAAAATATGTTGATAATAATCAGGACTATCCTAGATAGAAATTAAATCAAATAAATTTTCCAGAGGTGTTAAGCTAATTTTATCTTATAAAGTGAATAATGATGCAAAACTATGAAATACCAAAGGAACAAAATATTATAAATCAAAATTAGATTTTATTAATCTACAGGGTGTCGCAAATCATATTAGATCGTTTATAGCTCTTAATTGCGATTTTCGGCTTCAATATGAAAAATAAAAAAGATGAATCATTTTAAAAAATTCTATAAGGCAAATATAAAAGTGTGTATGCAGAAAATGCTACGTAGGTTTTCGAGTATTATGTGCGTATTTTGGAGTTAAAGCTTGGAGACAATCCAATATATAATGGGACGCTCTTTATATTATAAATTCGGTAATGAAATATGTCTTCTTCCATGTAGTACAGTGTGACCAGTAAAAATGTGGAATAGGAAGACTAGAATCAAGTTATGATTAAAATTATTCATTGGACATGAAATGAAGCAATTTTGCAGTGCATGCAGGTGGATTTAATTTAAATAGTTTATATTCAAGCTATACTGGTGTAACTATTTGCTTAAATACAACATTAAGCACATAGAAGAATGCTTCAATGTCGTCTTTCTATTCCCCAGGTTTATGGGCTCTGCAGTTTATTTATCATCTTATTTTAGATTGGTATGATTATCCATTTGTTCATGTATAATCATGAAATAAAAAGTATATTAATTATATATGTGGTGTAACTAATATTTAATAAACTTGATTCGTCGAGAATTCCTTTTTATTCAGAAGGGAATCCTACGATAACTAAATTTTCTTCTGCAATAACCATTGTGGTTCAAGTTATCTCTGATACAGGGTGTCCCAAAATACATGGGAATTCAGTGACGAATTCGATATCGTCTTTTCAAATGATTATTTGATTAGTAAAACAAGAAAATTACAATATACAAACAGAGTAAACTTGTCCGTCTTCATTGTTCATCTTGCGGAGACATTATAGACACATCTTTACAGTCTTTTACCCTTTTCATAAAATAAACTCTAGCAGACATAATAATAGTATGGCTTTGGAAATTAGGTATTACAATGCTTATTCAAGCAAAGACGATATACAATTCGTCACTGAATTCTCATGTTTTTTGGGACACCCTGCACAAAACATGTTTTTTACGAAATGGGCAAATATTGATGTTTTTTTTTTCTTTCAAAAAGGTCAGACATTTTTGCTCTCAATACTTCACGACCTAATCATGTTCCCATTAAATCCGCCCTTTTGATCGAGTAAAAACGCCCAATTTTATTTTATTGACATTCTTATGTCTGGAACAGACTGCAGGTTAACGTGACGCATAACAGTGATTTCCCAGGCCCGGCCTACTTACCTATAAATTGTGATTATAGTTGCCAATTTTTGATATTGTTAAAGTAAAACTCGATCCTATCCTGTTCTGATACAGTGGTCGGCGGTTATATTAATACATAAAGACGAATTTATAATATTAATGCTTTTATCCTTCGCAAGCACTTTTCAAATTACAAGTTTACAGATAAAAAAGAGAAACTGTTAATTGGCAAGTTCTTCACATATGTACGTGTCTTTGCTGTTTGAAAGAAAGTTAAAATACAAATAAAAAGTAGTCTTCGTTGTATAGATGTGTACGACGATGACTAACGTCACAGTAATATTTACACAATCCCTACTACTTCCTGTATTGTAAGAGTAATAAGCTATTGTTTAAAATCGTTAAGAAAATTGAAAGTAATTATAAACTAACATTTTTAATTTTATTGAAAATAGTAGAACATACAAATTTAGCGTCATAGAAAAATAATGACTTTTAACTAAATAAACTTAATTTGCATAATACGAATGTTTAGTCAACGTCTCCCACAAAACTATACTTTAAGCGTAGTAACTGGGGGAGATGAGTAGGTTTGTGAGCTCTGAGAGCTGGTCCTCGGAGAAGTTCTCCTTGTGCTCGCTCCAGTTATCCTGATGAGTTCTCTTAAAGTTCTGAACCGTCTTCTTTATCGTGGCTGAAACAGAAGAAACATTTTAAATACAAATTTAGTAATTGCTGATACGGTATCAATGATACCACAGTAAGACCCATAAAGATGTAACTCCAAGTTTTCAAATATTAACAATTCTACAGTTACAGTAGTGAGCCCATGTCGTCTCATTGATACTTTTTATTAACATATGACGTCTCCGACTGTGTCCGTCATAAATACGGTGATACACAAACCATGTCGGCGATTACTAATGGAAAGCATTAGATTATGTGCTGACTATAGTAACCAAACACAGAGACATATAAAGTACGTCCTAAATACACCCGTTTATCTGGGACGATCTGGGCTCTGGTAAGACTACATGCATTATTGATCAATATTGATTAAATGTCGTCTTCCTACTTCAGTACAAACAATAAATTAAGTAAAATAAATTGAAAGTTTAGATTATTAAATATGGAGTATAAGCCTAAAGTTACGACACAATCTCAAAATAATTAGAATGATTACTATTACTAAGAAGTAAGTAGTTACTTGGACTAATGTTGGACAGGATCGGTTCGAATTAATCATTAAATAATTTTAATTATATAAATACTTGGCTAGAGTGCCCGGCGTTCACCGGGTTTTTATTATTATTCAGTCATAGTTGCTCCGGTGTTTACACGCACTTGGTATCAACTCATGATTTTAGCTGAAGTGCTCGGCGTTGCCCGTGGAATTTTAGAAATTTTCAAAGAAAAATTAACCTGACACCCACGGGGTTCCCATAGGGGGTTCCTTAAAAAATTATCCAATTTGGTCCCGGCATATGTATACATCATAAAAATACAGAAAGCTAAAGAAATGAGCCCAATTGCACATCATGCAATTTGTTGCTACAGCTAACAGAAAAGAATCCTACCCGAGATAGGTTGTCTCTCACTGAGAAGGTTCCCAATGTATATGAGGAGGTCAGGGAGAAAGGATGGAACATCATGAGGAAAGGCGGAGATGAAAGCACAAAGTCCTAAAACTGCTCCGTGTCTTGAAGATACAGTTCCAGCTCCAGCAACGGATTGTTTATATCTGTTGATCAGAGTCTTGTATTCTAGTTCAGGAATAAACTTGCAATGGATTAATCCACTCAACACCTAAATAAGGGACTACCCTTCATTTTGCAACGAAGTCATATGATTTCATGTTAATTTAATTTATAAGATTCTCGGCAAAATGTACAAAAAAATCATTCGGGGGAAAAAGCTAGAATTTCAAAAATTAAAAAAAGTGAAGGCGCATGAAATAATTTTTGTAAAATGAAACACAAGCATGTCAATCTGAAGTTTAAAAAAAGAATAAGATTCAGGTATCTCCAATATACATATTTCAAGATATAAATATGACTGTACCTGAGATGATTTAACCCTGACTTCTAGTTGATCATCAATGAGTCCTGATCCAACAACATCTAGAACTAAATTCTTAGTTTCAGGTCCTTTATTCCAGATTTGGATAAAATTGTTGAATATAACTGCTTGAAGGAAGTCTAGTGTACTCAACTTAGTTCTCCAGGAGTCTGAGTTTATCGTCTGCTGAAGGATAGAACACAGAGGATTGAGGAGAGGAACAGGGAGTAGGGATCG
The DNA here is from genome assembly GCF_000591075.1 of Eurytemora carolleeae. Lineage (NCBI taxonomy): Eukaryota > Metazoa > Arthropoda > Copepoda > Calanoida > Temoridae > Eurytemora > Eurytemora carolleeae. Next base: position 418,265 of record NW_019396072.1, on the reverse strand, counting down.
GCTGAGAAAGGAGAGTGAAACCTGACAATCCCTAGCAAGCTGTGGATCCCTGTCATACCACTCATACTGGAGCAGGATTGGTAGAAACTCAAGCGTGTGGATCTTCATTGGTCCAATATTTTGAACCAAACTGCAGCAGATCCACTTGGAGACGGTCTGCAGCAAGCGGAGAGCGTTCTCGTCCTTCTCTTCAGTATCCTGGAGCACTTGCAATCTTGGAAGGATTTGAAAAACAAAATCCTTTTCAATCGGAGAAGACACGCTTGCATTTCCGAACTCTCCAAACTCTAGATCAAGAGCAAAAACGTTTGTGAGTACAGCACCTAACCGAGATCGTACATTGTGGAACGGATGATCAAGGAAGGGAATAAGAAACTCTAGAAGTCGATGAAGAAGTTTTCCAACTCTCCAACGCTGCTGGGCAACTACACCTTGGAGCATGTAGAGACGACTTGCATCAATGAAGCTACCTTGAGAACGTATCGGATTCTCCATGGCAACTTCCATGAGCCAATGAAGCCGGTTTGGATCCCTATTCTCACTACTTGTTGCAAAACATGTTCCCCAGTCTCTCTGAGTCTCCGGAGACACATGGTTCAGCGCAGTTCTAATAGCTGGGAGGATCCAGGACCACATATTTTCTATCTTCTGATACGGCCAGTGTTTACTCCCGCGTATAATGGATGCTAACAGTTCAGCAGCAGCACGCTGGAAACTCTCTCTATGATCTCCAACAAGAGTCTCAATCTCTGTTCTGAAGTTTTCAAGGAACATATCTCCAAAGTTCCTGAAAATTGCTTTAAACATTCCAAACCTCTCAACATCAAAGGAGTCCCGACCCTTCTTATGCTCCAGGGTGAGGAACGTGAACAGTTTCTTTACTTTCTCCTTGTCTGAGAATAAAGAGAAAACTATTTTCTCTGAGTCCGGCATCTCCTCCAGGGTTCGGTCAAGGTTAGGCTGCTGTGAACTAGGGGCGTAGACTAGATTCTCCTTCGGCCAAACATAGAACCCCAAATATGTTTTATGAATAAATCTAAAACAAAAGTTATCTGAAATAAATAATTTCCGAATTTATTTTTAAAGTATCTCACCTGGGTGCATCGTACTCCTCCTGAGAGTTAGGTTTGTTCTCGTCTCCGTACTGTAGAAATATATTGTCTTGTCTCTCTCCGGGTCTAACCAGAAGAGAACAATTAGAATCCGTTCCAGTTAACTTCTCTCTTAAATCTATAATAACACAATATCAACTCTTAACAATTCTGTAAAAATCAGTATGTATACTTTGTACATTGTACATAATTCTTACATTGTATTAGTATATGTACCATGTACTTGTTTACCACTAAGCCTTGATTTAAGCTACCTGGAATGAGGATTCCGGATTTGTGATTTGACTTGTTCTGATTCATGGTTTTTACAGAATTCTCTACTCCGTTCTCACAGCCTTTGGTTTCTATCCCAAGCTCCTTGATAATCTCACAGCCATTTGTACCATTGAACATATTTTTAGTATCTTCTTTTAAACACGAGCCATGATCACAGTTTAGTGAAGGAGGAACAGTTTCAGTCTTGGACAAACTAACTGAAACCTTAGGATGCTTTCTCTTAGTCTTCTGTAGGATACAATCCAGAACATGGATAGAAGCCTAGAACACAATCATCTTTATATTTAATCATATTTTATTAGGTTTGTTATTGTTGATGTCAGTGTGAATTACCTTTCTAACTACAATGTCATCATGAATAATATTGTTTGTGAAAATCTTGACAGCTCGAAGTGGAAAATCAACATCGTGTCTAAACAATTTATTTCAATTATTTTAATGCCCTTCCAGTCCCGGAACCAAGTTTAATGAATAGTGAGAAGTATTTCTACTTATTTTGTGCGTCGGATCAAGTTTAAGAGAAGTGGTTAAATTAAGAACTACGTCTAATCATTAAATCTGGTCCTCGAGTACTTAATCAAGTCTTAAGAAAAGTTTATTTAATTAATTACCTGAGTAAAGAGCAGAGCATGCTGAGTGCTGTATTGTAATGTCTCCAGTGGAGATCTGAGGATTCAACCAGTCCACACAGATTCTCTGTTAGAAGCTGATACTGCTCTAGGTTACTCACACTCTTCCTTGCACTCTCATCCTCAGTATCCTGTACCTCAGATAGACTCGGAGGAACACTTACTAATCTACCAGCACAACCTTAACAAGAAAATTTCTAAACATTCTTTTCAAAACGAAATTAGGCCCACAGAACGTATCCATAGTCCGAAATTCCAAATCCATAAAAATCAAATCAAATAATCAAATCAAATTTAAATCAAATCAAATCAAATCAAATCAAATCAAATCAAATCAAATCAAATCAAATCAAATCAAATCAAATCAAATCAAATCAAATCATATAATTGTCCAGTTATCAATACTGTGGATATAACCTAGAGAAAGAGAGGGATTTATTAATTTTATTTAAATCAAATAAAACTGTCAGAAAAAAGGATATTTGGTTATTTTCCTCAACAAAACCCTTGGCTCTCCCGGGTTAAAATCCACGAAGGACAAAATAGAAGAAAGTTTTTGGATCCAAGATTACTATTACTTACCCGTAATAGATTTAATAAGTGCAGTAATGGAAGGTTTCTCATTATGCTGTGCTCTGACCAGCAGCGGCCATAGTTCGACCTGGAGCTCCCAATTATGCTTGACAAGGAGCTGGTTCTGTAGAACTAGGTAGAGGGCTCCCTAATCCAGGATTCCTTTTCTTTGTTTAACACAAGGTAGAGTTTTCCATGACTATAAGGAAATTCTCAAAGATAACAGTTAACGTTTAAAAGAGCCAATATTGTCTGGCCAAGATTCATCTAGAATACTTCTTCAAATTAAATGTACTTTTTTCCCGATAAAACTAAATTGAATAAAAACACAAACAATTAAGATACAACATTTTTTAAATATAATTCCCGAGGGTGTGATGAATGAAGTGAATGCTGCTCCTGCCTTGAATTCTTCATGAGAAATATCAGGATCCGGAAGTAATTTAGAGAGAACCTAAATAGAGAAATATAAATTTAATACTCAAGCTATGTAGTTGAACACCTAAGCCGGAAAAATGAGGTTTTCGTTAAATGAACCTATCCAGTTTTCTTTATGTTTTCCCTTCCTTTGCGATATGTAGATATTAATGTTAGAATTATAAATATATTAAGATAAAACAAAACTAACCATATGCAAGCAATATTATTTCCAAACAAAAAATTCTATTCCTAGAAAATTGTTTTACCACATAAACAAAACCCGGATTTCTTGACAATAACCTGTTTTAAATTTGGGCTCCAAACAGTAACAGTACAAGTGTGGTTTACAATAGCCAAAAAAACAGAATGGGGGGGGGGGGGTAAATACTCCATTGATCATTTTACAAATATGATTGAAGAAACGATAATCACTAAATAGCCTTAGTTCTCCATTTCCAAAATGTGGTCTGCCTTTTTTTGTGCAGTCAATAAAACCAGAGATATTAAGAATTTTGTTCAGATTTCAATTTTGTTAAATAAAACCAAAATTGTCAAAATCTGAACGAAATTCTTCATATGTCCGGTAATATTGAAAGCACAAAAAAGGCAGACCACATTTTGAAAATTTCAGAACTAAGGGTATTTTGTGATCACTATCTCTAGAATTTTACTTCTAAAATTAGGTTGACAAATAAATGCAGCAACTTATATCAAAAATAAAACACGACGTTAAAGTCGTCGTGCTACTGTAATGTTTCGTGGGATAATAATACTTACTCTAGGTACTATAATCTTGTATGAGTAGGAGAACCATTTGCAGACCTTGGCCAGGATATTCTGTCCATGAGTTCGAACCTTACTGTAGTGACTCATGGAGAGGTCTAACAGTAGGTTCATGATACGCACATGGGTCCCTGAACAAACAATTTCGAGAGTTAAATATATTTTAGTGATTGTTCATGTTATTTTATGTGATTCTTATCTCAAGAGTGCTTTAAGAAAAATCTCGATGGTATCCTTTTTTTCAGCAAAGATGGCATTTTAATCGCCATTTTTCCTAAGCAGAGAGATGACACATTGACACATCTCCGATATTCTTTATAAAAAGTGAGAAAAAAATATTAGTTTCCGGGCGTATTTTTAATTACCAGGATGGTATCTGATTCATTTATTAATCTATTTACTTATATATTTACTTATCTATAAAACAATATAATAAACAGGGGTGCATATTTTCTTTAAAAATCATTCCTCCCCTCTCCCTCTTATGCAAATACGGATTTTATTCGCTGAATTGTGACAAAAAAATTACTAAAGGGCAAAATATATTTTTTGGGTTCAGCGTATGAAAAAATTTGCCTTTCGAGGTCAAATTTAATTTTTTTCCCACGATCTTAAAAAGCATTCCCCCAGGAGGGTAATTCTTAAAAATACACATTATACACCCCTGATTGTATAACCTGTTAAACTGTTGAGAATATTCTCCACCAACCGTTTCTCATGTTGTATAAGAACTCTATCTAAGAGAATAGCTCGTATATCCTTGTTTCGTCCTAGTATCATCAGCTCTAACCTAGATTTAGACTGCTGGAAGTTCTTCATGTGTTTCTCTAGACCTAAATATATATTTTTATTAATAAGTGTAAATATACTTTGAAAAAGAATAGGTTAAAACCCCCCAAAGATGTTCTAATATTTTCAGAAAGACAGGAAAATGATTTGACAAATTTTATTTCTGCAGCCGCAAATATGTAAAACTTTAGCCTTCAATGACGGTAGAGATTGTTTAACCCGTTTTCTCAAAGCACCCTGTCATGTATAATATGTTAAATAGTTCAGGCTGTTTTTCGTAAGCTACTCTCTGTCTATGAACTATGAATTATCTACTAGTAAATGTCCCATCTTGATTCTTGAATGCCGATAGCTTGACTAGAAAATGTGTATTTGGGAAGGGGATTCAAATCTTTGTAACTCCAAGTTTAAACCTAGGTTTGGTCCTAAAATTTAAGATGGACAGATGAAATTTGGGATGCAGCCTCTATTGGTTTAATTGGTGTATTTATGTTGCTGTATTACTGGTGTGATAATTAAAACATCTCGATCTTTAGTCTATGTTGGCCATTCAGTAGTTCAGCCATTCATCCAGTTTATTCTCGAAACTGTTCAGGTTCTTTGCATTTTTCACATCTTGTTGAATTTATTCCACATATTAAAACATCTTGTGCTAAAACAATTTCGATATATTTCAGTCTTTACAGCTGGAACTTTCAAGTTTATAGGATCACTTGACTGCCTGGATTGAATACCACTTCCTTCTCCTGGTAAATACGCAGAGCTGAACCATTTATTTTTGTCCACGTATTAGTTTCAAGACTTGGATCATATCTCCTCGCTTTCATCTGTTCTCCAGGGAGATCAAACCAGCCTCTTTCAGCTTCTCTATCATAAGTGACCCAGAGAGTCCTAGGGTCATTGTTATTGCTCTTTTTTTAACCTTTTCTAGGATTTCTTTTGTCTTTTATTAGCCAGGTTTTCCAGGCTTGGACACAGTATTCAAGGTGGGGACAGACATAGGTTTTGTACAATGAAATCCATACAGTTTTATTTCTGTAGGAGAAAGATCTGGACATCTGGCCAAAAAATCTGGCAAGTAAATTGGATGAGCTCAGTGCAAGTGTAGTGATTAACAACTCAAGAAATTATTATCATTACCGAAACCTGGTGCAACTCTAGTTTATTCACCATAATGGTTATTCTATAGAACCTAACCTTAGAATTGATCGACTTAACACTGCCAATGGAATTGGTGGAGGAATTTTAGTTTATTTGAGAACTGGACTCAAAGTTTTATGTCTCGACAATAGCAGTGAATTTAATCAATTTTGCCAATTTAAATTAATTTCCAATAATGCTTCTGAGGCTTTGACATTTACAGTGATACATGGATCTCCTAACTCCAGTTAACAGAACACTGAGAAACTCTGTGATGTTATAAACTCTTTGAGCGGAGAAAAGAACATTATGATTGGTGACTTAAACTTTCATCTTGTAGACTGGACTCACAGTCAGGCGGAGAGTAAAGGTAGATTACTTTTAGAAACTCTTGAATCAAACGTTCTCCATCCCATGGTTGACTCCCCAACACATGTTCCCAGAAATATTTTGTAATTGTGAATAATACTGCTGATGAATGTTTATCAGTTATTATTATGCACATGCAGTCAAATACCTTAAACATATGTATCCAGGATCGTCTCCTTCCTGTTGTTCATATACTCCGTCTGATTGATCTGATAGAAGAATTCTCTTCACCTGGTAAGATGTTTACTAAGGTCGTTTTCCCCTCTGAAAACCCTGTCTAGACTACTCTGGTCGTACTCCTCCACCGTAGTTCCACTTATTTAAGATTCTTGATGTGTGAAGCTGATCTATCTACCATCTTCTTATGACCTGGAACGCTAGATACTCCTATCAACCTATCCCTAAACTGGATCTCCGCTGATCTACGAGGGCTTATGCTGGAACGTCATATGCTTTAGACGAGTCCTGTTAAGGTGAGATTTGTCAATGAGAGAAAAATATAACGATCTCAACTAAACTAGGATTTTAAACTTCATCTCGTTTGGATTCCTGAAGATCTCAAGGATGTCGTCTTCCTTAGTTCCTGATACTCTTCTTCACTGTTTTAAGGATCGCAAAAAAAGGTATGCAGCAATTACTGTGCTATTAGTTAACAAAAGAACTCTCTTTTAGGCTCGAAAAGACTCTGAAAAAAGCATGATATATCTCTTCGAAAACTGTAGCTCACATCAAACTCCAGCCCGAGCAACTTTGTAAGTGTGTTTTTACACAACAAAACATTTTCACTTAACTTGTTTTTTATTGTCGGGAAATTAAAGCTTATTTTGAAACCTGGAGCAACATTTTGTAAAACAATAAATATAAATATTTTGTTATCTTATACTAATTTAATTTCACTTCACAGTGTGAGGACTCAAGTTGACAATAACTACTTCAATAAAGCATATAAACTATAACACTTGTGTATTAATGTGGTGCGCTGGTTATCAGGGAATTGAGAGAACTTTTATGTTTATAAAGTCTCAAAAACGACGTTACGAGCACACCCCCCCCCCCACTAACTTTTCTGAAGTGCGCTTAATTTCAGCTCTTTACGTAAATATTAGGACCTTCGTCTGTGCAAGTGTGCTCGAAGACCAGAAGCTTGAGTATAGTTGCAATAGTGATGAGAACCTTAGTATCATCTGCTCTATCCTTCAAAATCTTCGCAACAAGTTTCTCCATCAACTCAACCAGCTGGATACGTGTGTTCTCAACACCACGGAGTTGGAAGGAGAAATCCTGTCTATAAAACTACTGATAGTTAAGAATATCTAACCTATGATAAACTACTGATAGTTAAGGATATCGAACCAATGATAAAACTACTGATAGTTAAGAATATCTAACCTATGATAAAACTACCGATAGTTAAGAAAATCGAACCTATTATAAAACTACTTTTTTTGAGATCTAGATATTTATTATCTCCGTATCGAGATTATGTTAATTGTACAAAATTGTTTACATGTATTAAATAAAACTATTTTACAACAATATCGTGTACATTCATTTTTTAAAGAAAATTAAGAAGAAATCAATTAGTTTACGGATACACTTTATCTTTTTTTCCCTTGCCAAAATTAATGATACATTTATATTCAAGTATTGATAAGGCAGCAGTTCAAGAGAAAAAACAAACTACATTATTTATAATAGGGTAGCATATCTGTATGCAATACTGAGAGTTATTACAAACACATATTGTGTTGTCGCATATTAGAAGGTGCTAAAAATAACTTTGTGCATGTTTTCAAAATACATGAAAACATTACAAAACTACTGATAGTTAAGGATATCGAACCAATGATAAAACTACTGATAGTTAAGAATATCGAACCAATAATAAAACTACTGATAGTTAAGAATATCGAACCAATAATAAAACTACTGATAGTTAAGAATATCTAACCTATGATAAAACTACTGATAGTTAAGAATATCGAACCAATAATAAAACTACTGATAGTTAAGAATATCTAACCTATGATAAAACTACTGATAGTTAAGAATATCTAACCTATGATAAAACTACTGATAGTTAAGAAAATCGAACCAATAATAAAACTACTGATAGTTAAGAATATCTAACCTATGATAAAACTACTGATAATTAAGAATATCTAACCTATGATAAAACTACTGATAGTTAAGAATATCTAACCTATGATAAAACTACTGACAGTTAAGAATATCTAACCTATGATAAAACTACTGATAGTTAAGAATATCTAACCTATGATAAAACTACTGATAGTTAAGAATATCTAACCTATGATAAAACTACTAATAGTTTTAAGAGACTGGTGAACCTCCTCTCTACCCATCTGGTTTTTATCCTCAATAAACTCAGTGAGTCGATCAACCTGTGTTCCTAGAAACGCAGTTCCTAGTTCTGAGATTTGATGGAACTCCTTCTCTCCGGGTAGGTACCTAAACAAATTAAACTCAACCTTCAATTCATGGGAATAAAAGATAAATGTTCTCACCATTTAACATCTAAATTCTCCAGATTTCCTTGTCTACCCCAGTCCTCACGTGGGTTCTGAGACGGGGTGGATACAATCCTTCCTCTCTCTGCTAGACAAGGATGAGAGAGTGAGTGAAGGGTGTGACGGAACACTGTCAGAGCAGCAGTGTGTCCTTCTCTATTCTTGGATTGTAAACCTAGCTTAAGAACTTCAGAAATCTGAAAATATAATTAAATTACCATCAAGAATATTTATTATACCACATTCTTGTCGGATTTACTAAGTAGCCAAATCAGAAATAATTATGATTACTCCACGAAATGGGCGTGAATAATAAAAATTATTCACGGGAAATTGATAGATAGATAGATGCGCCATTCAATTCTGGAATCTTAACCTAATGTTAATTTATTACCAAAATCTTGACACAAAAAAGTTCCCTGTTCCAAAAAATTCAAAAAATTTAACTCAAAACTTTTTCCTTCTTTTTGGACGTAGACATGGAGGCCAAAACTTATTCATGTAAATATTTTTTTAAATCAATATATCATTATTTTTTCATGATTTTAGGTTGTTAGACTGTTAAGCAATGAAAAAGTGGCTAAAAAAGATAGATTCAGCATACAGGATTAGCCCAGTAAGGTTCAAGGACTAAACAGCCGACTTTTAAGGGCAATGTTGATTTATATCAGAATCTGACTCCTAAAAATGAAGAAGAATACAGGTGCAAAATAAGCTCTATTTATCTCTAATATTAAACACGTTATTACTTAAATTACTGGAGAATAGTTGCTTTCCAGTTAAAATAAGAATTAACAATTTAATTCTGGGAATGTTTTCAAATCCTCTAAAAATGCGGTATAAAGTATAATAATCAATATTATAATAACAATTTAAATCTGACCTGAGGAATATACGGTATTATGAAATATCCCGGAACAATTACAAGATCAGATAGAAGAAGTAGATTGAACATAATCTCGTCTCCAAGATAGAAATCTGTACTGAGATCTGTTTCTCTCAGGGTATCCCGGAGAATAGTGCAAGTAGTTGGGACGAATGCTGCCAGGATTTCTACCGGAGAGATTTTAGCACAAGTTCGACACATCCCACTTGCAATTTTCCCGGCCACTTTCGGCTCCAGGATTCGACCATGAAGAAAATCCTTGAGTTTCTGCATAGCGAGAACTTTTAGATCCTCGTCGGCCTGATGAAGTATACTGTCGAAACATGTGACGATTCCGGTGTTGATGGAAGACTCCTCGTTAGACATTTGCGTATCTCCGTTGGACTGCTCCTGCCGAATAAGCTCCAAGGACGAGTTCTCGATCAAAGAAAAGCATCGATCCAAAAACTCGATAATAAACGTTTTGAAAGAATAAACCGGTTGATTCTTTATCTTCTTAGAGCTCATATTTGTAAATGGAACCAGCCTGGCGATTATTGAGATGAGTTGGAACACGGTGAGTGTTTTCTTGATATCATTGCAATCTATCCCGGGCAGGACGGAGAAGAGTACCCGGAGAACCTGATCTTGTCCTTGAGGTAGAAGAGGATCCTTCTTTACGAGGTTTCGAGCAACTAAAACGAAAAAATAAAATAATATTTAACTCATTAAGTTTTCAGATTGCACGTTTATTTATTAATAAGTCTAAAATTAATATTTCAAATAAACCTGAAAGAAACTGATTACTCGCCTGAAAATCTTATCTTGTAATCCTTACAAGATAAGATAAATTGATGGTGTAAACCTTTTATATTTCAAACTTTGACTATTTGATATAAGAAAAACAATGCGGTTGCAAAGATATAATAATTAGAAAAAAGGGGTTGAGGCAAGTAATCAGCTTTGTCACGGAGATCAAAAAAATTGCTAGTACTCGTCTCTCCGAATCGATTAATATATGAATGAATAACTAGCCTGAAACTAGACATTTAACTGCTGCTGTAAACTTGAAAGGTTCTGTCAGGGTCTCCAAGGAGAGATCAAGTTTCCTAAGAAGAGGAGGGATGACTAGGTCAGGACGAATACTCGCCAGTATATTCAGATTGTTCCGCTCAACCTCCACATACTTTCTACAACAAGGATCAATCACAAACCTGACAAATTGAAAAAGGTATTTTTTCCTGATTTCTCTAGTCCATGAATTGTCATATGCTGTCTATAAATGTCCAATCTATGAAATGTTATGTCCTGCCTATTAAATGTCCTATCTATGCATTTGTTATCTAGGAAGTCTTTCTTAAAAATGTTGCAAATTTTTACTAAGAAAAAATTGTAATCTCCAGCCGCTTCAAACAGGAATGAAAGAAACTTGTATATTAGACAGTACCTGGAGCAGGCTAGGTTCAGAGTGGCCGGAAGAACAATTTCACAAAACTCTTCAATTTGAAGATCGGTGATTTTGTTCTCAGGATTGATCTCAGGGATCCAGTCAACAGGATGAACTAATTCAAATCTAAAAAATAATAAAAAATAGTTGCTAAAAAAAAGTTTGAAATACAGGAATTGTCATCCGTTATTTTAAGCAATCCTAAAATTCAACCTTACAAGTCAATTACCCTATTACCAAGAAGCAAAGACGAAAAATTTCGGCCATTTTCGTAACCGTCCGCGCTGTGGAAATTCACAAGTCCCTTACATACAATTCTGTTAAAGATAACTCTACCTCTCTGAGCGAATCCTCGTCATGAAGAAGAAAATGAGTTTGTTCAAAAACTCGACCAGATTGTCGGAGTAGGAACCAGCACTGGTTGGATGGTAGTAAGAGTTTACAGCATTCATCAGAACGGACAAATATTTCAATATCTCAGAATCCTTCAAAATAAATAAATTAGAAACAGGAGTCAAATAAAAATAAATTTTGTTGTAAAAAACAAAACATTTATTATATTGTACCTTAGATATTGAGAAAACAATCCATCTTGCAGCAGTTGTCTTAGATATAGAGATCGGTTTCATGGGAACACCCAATCTTTTATAGTAAACTGGTAATCCAAAACTTAGCATTATCTTATTAAACAAATCCGGAGTTATTTTCCCCCAGTCTATTAAACCTATATTGTCCATTGCTAGACGAGATAACAGATTAATCATTGATCCTTCCCAGGGCGGAGCATTAGAGCAGGCGAACCAGAACTCCTGAAACTCATTAAGCCAAGGTAGGAAGGGAGCAGGTTCTATCCGCTTAATTTCTCCGTTCTGAACCTCCAGGTGGAGGGTTGGGAGAAAAAGGGAACAATATGAGATACCACGGGTCATTATATTATCATGAGGACAGAAATAAGGACGGAATTCCGCCAGTATCTCCGAGGTTGCAGAGGCTGGGAAGTAACTCCGGGAGAGTTTGATCAGAGTTTTAAGATTCTTCTCGAAATCTGGCGGATAAACCTGAAACCAAACTTAATAATTATAATTAACGTTGGAATTGGAGCTGTTAAGGTTAAATATATCAACAATTGGAAGAATTTAGGAGAAAAATGATGATTGTATTTTGAACTTTGCCATAAAATGAAAAATAAAAATGACCTTGGACGCGGTCGTAAAATAGAATATGATTCAAATAAGCAAAAAAGAAAGACTGATGCTTAACTCATTGATACCCGTGAACTGAAAAAATAAACGGTTTAAGTCTCATGTAGATTCATGGAAAGCACCGGAAAACTAGACAAAAAGAACTGACCGTCTGGATGGAGAAATTTGTGTAAATTTATCCGATCTTGGGGGTCCCCAATATTAAGAATAACTCACCTTTAAATTCATTAAAACATTGTGACTAGATAAATCCTCTAAGAGAAGGTATAGAGGTTTCCATTCCAGCTGAAGATCTGCCGGAGACAGGAGATCCTTCCTGGATAGTAGGACGGAGAGCGAACGAGCAAATACATCCAGGAGACGGGTTTCCATCCCGGGATTGGTTAGCAGGCTCCAGATAGCGCGGATAAACTCTATATGTTCCTGAACAGAGACAGATAAAAAATAAATACAAAGACTCCTTATACAAAAAAGATAGAAATCAACCCAAATTAAAAATATCATTTAACGAACTTTATCTGTATAAGTATAAGTATTATATAAATTTAAAAGCTTGTTAATAAACCTGTTTTGAAAACTTATATCCGTGAAGATTTATGTAGGAGGTCAGACGGGTTATCCAGATAACAACTCCAGGTCTCATCTCACTACATGAGAATAGATTAGTTTAAACTCTAGGTCTCATCTCACTACAGGAGAATAGATTAGTTTAAACTCTAGGTCTCATCTCTATACAGGAGAATAGATTAGTTTAAACTCTAGGTCTCATCTCTATAAAGTAGAATAGATTTGTTTAAATTCTAGGTCTCATCTCTATACAGGAGAATAGATTAGTTTAAACTCTAGGTCTCATCTCTATAAAGAAGAATATATTAGTTTAAAATCTAGGTCTCATCTCTATACAGGAGAATAGATTAGTTTAAACTCTAGGTCTCATCTCTATAAAGTAGAATATATTAGTTTAAATTCTAGGTCTCATCTCTATACAGGAGATTAGATTAGTTTAAATTCTAGGTCTCATCTCTATACAGGAGATTAGATTAGTTTAAACTCTAGGTCTCATCTCTATACAGGAGAATAGATTAGTTTAAACTCTAGGTCTCATCTCTATAAAGTAGAATATATTAGTTTAAATTCTAGGTCTCATCTCTATACAGGAGATTAGATTAGTTTAAATTCTAGGTCTCATCTCTATACAGGAGATAAGATTAGTTTAAACTCTAGGTCTAATCTCTATACAGGAGAATAGATTAGTTTAAACTCTAGGTCTCATCTCACTACAGGAGAATAGATTAGTTTAAACTCTAGGTCTTATCTCTATACAGGAGAATATATTAGTTTAAAATCTAGGTCTCATCTCTATACTGTATAAAAGATTTGTTTAAATTCTAGGTCTCATCTCTATACAGGAGAATAGATTAGTTTAAAATCTAGGTCTCATCTCGTATAAAGTAGAATAGATTTGTTTAAATTCTAGGTGTCATCTCTATAAAGTAGAATAGATTTGTTTAAATTCTAGGTCTTATCTCTATAAAGTAGAATAGATTTATTTAAATTCTAGGTCTCATCTCGTATAAAGTAGAATAGATTTATTTAAATTCTAGGTCTCATCTCGTATAAAGTAGAATAGATTTATTTAAATTCTAGGTCTCATCTCTATACTTGTGAATAGGTTAGTTTAAATTCTAGGTCTCATCTCTTTACAGGAGAATAGATTAGTTTGAACTCTAGGTCTAATCTCTATAAAGTATAATAGATTAGTTTAAACTCTAGGTCTCATCTCTATACAGGAGAATAGATTAGTTTAAACTCTAGGTCTCATCTCTATAAAGTAGAATATATTAGTTTAAATTCTAGGTCTCATCTCTATACAGGAGATTAGATTAGTTTAAATTCTAGGTCTCATCTCTATACAGGAGAATAGATTAGTTTAAAATCTAGGTCTCATCTCGTATAAAGTAGAATAGATTTGTTTAAATTCTAGGTCTCATCTCTATACTTGTGAATATATTAGTTTAAAGCGGCAAATGTTATATTTCATGCAATAAAAACCGATAAACTGAACCTGATCATAATAGCACGTCCGAGGTTTTCCTTGATCTCCTTGAGCCATTCGTCGGCTTCCGCGTCTAGTTTATCACAGTAGGGTAGGTACTGGAGGAACAGGTTTGTATCCTGATATTTCTCTAGAAATATATATTTTTAATTTATCTCAAATACCAACCATTGCAGAGTTCTTAAATTATGACATTTATTCTTGAGTCAGTTATTTGTGCCGTCTCAGTATTACGTTGTTATGATTCTTGATCATTTTCAAAGATTTGACAGGAAAAATGAAAATTACACTTCATGATAAAATTAATCAAATAATTTATTTATTTTTCATAAAATCATTCCCCTTCTAACATTCCTAGAATACTGACTTCTTGATTCACATCATGGTTCACAACGGTTTCTTTAGAAACATGATCTTGTAAAAATGACGACAAACTCAATCTATATTGCTAGGTTATGAATATAAATATTCGGTCCAAGGATCAGATTAAATGAACACTGAACAGCGAGGAATAGCTGAACCGTGCAGACGTAGTTCAATAACTTCCTTGGTGTGTGTCGGTTCAAACTGAATTAGTAGAAGTAGTTGAACCACGTCTAAGTTTTTAAACCATGTCTCAATCATTAATGTTCATAAAATCTGGTCCTAAGTTTTTCATTTTTTTTTTTAGAAAAACTTGGTTATCTCTTTAACTCATAGGAATACTTAAAACAATGATTTAAATGGCTCTGCTGTGAATCGATGACGGCACTCTTACACTATGACACAGCGCTGATAATTCCTTTAAACTTTGTCGGTTCGGTGAAATCTTTCTGATTAAAAATATCTCACCTAAAGGTGGCCTCAGCCGAGCTATTTCCACGGTTTGCATTTTCTCTGAAAGAATGGAAAAATATATTAAACCAAAATAAACACGAATTAAGATAGGAACTTAATAATAAATAAAAAGTGTGCAATAAGAAAAATATATAATTTTGAATTTGTAAATTTTACTCTAACATAAGGATAAAAGACAAAGGAATTGATTCTTTGCCACAAACTCAAAGTTACTAATTCCAATATCTTTGCAACCTGCAGATGTAAACATATGATGCTTGATCTAACAGAATTCATAGTTTGAAATATCTTATGTCTACGATAAACATTAGGTTGTAAAGATCAATTCCTTTATCGAGTTTCTAGTATACGATTTAAGCCTGTTTGCAGATCTTTTTTTTACCATGAAACTGTATGAAAAGCTGTCCAAAAATACTCGAAAGAAGTTCTTTTACAAAACCAGTGTTATGTTTCTTTCAACCAACAGTTCGACGAAATAAAATAAAATTTGCAAATTTTAGTGAATTGATTGCGTAATTTTAACCATGGGGAAAATAACTTAGCTTTTGACCTCCAAAATCTGTCCGGTGTCACGTTAAATAAGGCCCGGGCGTTATAATTGGTCCGGGTGAGTGTTACATATGAAATCCATGTACAAAATTGATACCGGAGGCGGAAGGAGGGAGGGGGGGGGG
>NW_019396072.1:366149-402484 GCF_000591075.1 Eurytemora carolleeae | reverse complement strand
CCCCCCCGTTCTTTCAATTTTGTACATTACCAGCGGTAATTTCCAAATAAAATCCGAGAGAAAAGTTTAAACAAGTTTCAGCAGGTAGCTAATAAAAAAAAATACTTGAAATAAAACGCAAAAAGGGGTCTACTCTGTGTACGTTTGAGATCTTTAAAAATAAATAAGTCAAAAATGGAGTTAAGTATAATGTTTTTTTTTTTTTTATATAAATTAGGATATAAAATTTACGTTTAGCACAACCTAGTAAGTCTTAACGAGTAATTGATCAATGTGATACCTATAATCAGCGATTAATCAAGAGTAATTGATCAATGTAATACCTATAATCAGCGATTAATCAAGAGTAAATGATCAATGTAATACCTATAATCAGCGATTAAGCAAGAGTAATTGATCAATGTAATACCTATAGATTATCAGCGAAAATTCAAGAGTAATTGATTAATGTAATACCTATAATCAGCGATTAATCAAGAGTAATTGATCAATGTAATACCTATAATCAGCGATTAATCAAGAATAATTGATCAAATTAATACCTATTCAGCGATTAATCAAGAGTAATTGATCAATGTAATACCTATAATCAGCGATTAGTCAAGAGTAATTGATCAATGTAATACCTGAAGATAATCAGCGATTAATCAAGAGTAATTGATCAATGTAATACCTAAAGATAATCAGCGATTACTCAAGAGTAATAGATAAATGTAATACCTATAGATAATCAGCGATTAATCAAGAGTAATTGATCAATGTAATACCTATAGATAATCAGCGATTAATCAAGCTTGGAGAAAAAAACACGACTTTCTATTTATCAAGCTTGGAGAAAAAAGCACGACTTTCTAAAGCAAAATTTAGACTCGATCTTCACATTTTCATGAAACTAAATTTTTCCTAATAGCAAATAAATATATTGGTAACAACATTATGCCGAAAAAAAGAATTTAGCAAACATATATATAAAACTTAACATATAAATCAAAATGTCTTAAACAAATTTTTTCAAATATAAACGTTTTTTAAGATCTTTGACACATTGTAGGATATGTAAATGCACTAAAAATCATAAACTGCAAATATTTTAAAAAGAAGGCTGTTTTTGAGAGATAGTTACTGAGATTGCGAGAAATGCAAAAAAAATATATATAAATAAGAGCGTTTATAATATAACCTTTACGTTGATTTTAAAGGTTTTCATCTGGTTCTAATCCCTCAAAATCACTGAGTATCTTGAGAGGACTTGTCTGCTTCTTCTGAGATCCTTTTCTTACTTTAGCTTTAACCTCTTCTGGAGCCTCTAGTCTCACCAGAGGTTTCTTCTCCGGAGCTTTCATCTTCCAAACCACGATTGGAACCTTGGCAGCTAACTGTTCTGTCTTCCTGTACTTGGTGCTTGCTACATAGCTTGCTTTCACTGTGAGAACTACGGCGTTCATTAAATTCTTCGCTGCCTGGATCAGAGATGTAGCAGAGTCCAACCCGGATACAATCAATTCTCCGGAGACGTTCTGTACATCAGCTTTAACCTTGCTTGTAATATTCAGCTGGTGACAGTACAGAGCAATCCTTTGAAGGTATGCAATAAGATCCTTCTTGGTGGTTGACTCAGGACACTGATCAGCTATTTGACGAGCTAATTTATCCAGCTTGGTTCCAGCTTCAGATATCTTCTTAGCTGCTTCAATCACATCCATGGTAGTTTTCAGGTTACCTTTACCTCGGGTAAAATCTGTCATTTCCATCATGATCATACACATGTGCTTGGCCAGGACAATGACTTCGTTTCCGTTGTCATCCCACTTGGAGACTTCCCGATCAAACTCCCTCTTCTCCACCCTGAACACCTCAACCTGCTGGGCGATCTTTTGTCTCTCCTCTTCGGGAAGCTTTTTCATCGCCTCACGAGCATTAGTAATCCCAGATATATCCGGATACTCATCTATCACTGAATCGGTCCTTGACTCAACCTGTGGTCGGACACTTCCGATTTCACTGATTTCTCCCTCCTCCTCCCAGTCAGTGTCAGTATCGATCTCTTCTTCTCCGCGATTCAGTAGTACAGCTCGTCGAATCTCTCGTACTCCGTCATAAACAAGGCGACTAGCGTCGATAAACTCATTCTCGTCGACCAGGCGAGCAGGAAGTGAGCTGAGGGAAACGAGAGCGTCTTCAACTTTGGTAGAAAAGTTTGAAATAACCTGGGATCGGAAAAGACGAACTGCTTCTAGAACACGCTCCGTGTAAACTCCAGGTTCATAGTTATCCATCTCCGACTCCACGACTCCAGCAATCCTTCCAGATCTTCCCTTTATTGCTCCAGCAATCCTGTCAAGGGTTTCAGGATCCTTCTCTTGAAGAGCTAAACAGCATTTATTTACATCCTCTAGAATATGATTTTCGCTTACAGACAGAAAATCGTCGACGGTAACGATATCGTCCACAGCATCGGTTAAGATCCGAACCTGGCTTTCCCAAGCATCTTTGAATACATCCATGTTCTCCTGGGCAACCTTACTTCTCGGCCTGCTAGCCAGTATCCTAGCAGCATTTATAACTTGAGGACAGAGGTTTTGTATCTGTTGCGCAGCATAACGAACCATCTTTACTCCCTCCTCGTTATCCGACATACTACAGGCCAGGTTTGCTACCTCAACCAGCTTGTTGGTGTGCTCCGTAAATATTAAACTAAGTTCCTCAACATCTCTCTCCTTACCCTCCCTAGCAGCATCCACTAGAGCATACAAGGGACCCGTGGATTCAATAAAACTATCGGATACATGATCAACAACGGCTTTGCGAAGCTGACGACGCAAATCTTTGGTTTTTTGGCACATAAGATCAATTGCTCCGTCCAGACTAGGGTTGTGTTTAACTCCAGGATTGTTCATATACTCGGAAAGTAGATCCTGCAGTGCTTGTCTTACAGCGTTACATTCTGCAACAATTTTCTCTCTCCGTTCATCCCTGGTGCAACTGCTGTCTGCCATTAGAGCAGCGCCGCTAATAATACTCTCTAGCCTCTCCTCAAGACTTGGTCGAGCCGTCGATTCATCAAAAGTAATCGGGTTTATTAGAATTCGATCGTCAAAATCATCCAACGCTGTGGCTAGTTCCCCGGTTCCTTCGAATGAGTTGATAGATCCATTCTTTCCTTGTGCAACATCGCTTATCGTGTTCACCGCTTCACAGACTTGTCTCAAAACATAATCACGATTGGATTTCGCTGCTGCTAACTCCGGGTGTCTTACATATGCTTTGCTGGCTGTAAGCAGCATCATCGAATGCTTCTTTAGAACAGCTCTAGCTGCTGCCAGGTCGTCTCTTGAGACAGGATCTTTAAGTTCAAATTGACGTTTTGCTGCCTGAGTCATCAGATCTGCTGAGGATTTACCGAATCTATCCATTCCCTCCATCAGCTCTGCCTGGGAGGAAACTGATTTAAGATATTCAAGATCATCTTCAACCCTGTGCAGCTTCTTCATTAATAAATGCACATCTATCATATCTGCCAGTATAAGAAGCCGTGTCACTGAGGAGAGAAGGTTTCTACTTGCCCTCACCATGTTTCCTCTTTTCACACTGCTGCAGGGATCATTAGCAAACTCTTTGGCGGAGCTTGACATCTCCTCTCCTGTTCTCCGAACCTCTTCAACAGTTGACAACATCTCCTTCTTAATATCAGGATTCTCCAGAGCGATCATTTCTCCTTTCTCGACAAAGTTCGCGGTCGCGCGTTCCACAGCGGCGACCAGAACATGCGCACGCTTAGATTTCCCCTTTTTCTTGAAAGGAGACTGGGAAGCGACGAGGGTTGTGACCTGATGAACCAACGGTTCAAGGTTCTTCTCTACACTTCTAGTTTTAATCTCTAGATTCCGAGGATTCCATTTGAGGGTAAGGTCGGGGTGCCGACCCATCCCTAGGGTTATGTAATCATTCATCTGAAATTCAAAGCATTTAGATATCTATTGAGTGAATTTGTAATAAGATGGAAACTGGGGTAGTCCGGGTCTGTCCTAGTATACAATTTTCAAGTTGGAATAATCTTCCACATTTAAAATGATAAAAGGGTATATTGAGTACCGTTGTGAATTTTGCATGCACACATTGAACTGGAGGGTCACCATAAATAACAAAGACAGTTCCTTAACGTCGGCATTAAGGGCTTAACTGCTTTTAAATCCTTAACGGGGTATATAAAATATAAATGGTTGTAAAATTATTTGTGAAATTTTTTTAATAACAACTTTCTTCCTGATAGTATGCCCCGTTCTGAAATCTGTATTTAATTCGTGCAAAGACGACCAATTTTTTTTTAAATGTTTCATCATCGGACCTATGAATGTTATTTCATAATTTCATCCATCACTAAGAGTGGGTTTAACGAGCCACACGTAACACTGCTCATAATGGCCCGTGGAAACTACAATAGTAGTCACCTTTGTCTGTATGTCCGATCATAACTCATTAACCCCTGTACTTATTTGCCTTATTTATTGGGAAACTCGGTAGAACAATTGGAATGTTTACAATGCAGCGGCGTAAATAAGGGGGGTTGTATGGGGTTGTTTACCCCCCCCTAGAATTTAAAAATTTGATTTTAAAATTGAATATCTTTTTAATTTGCACGAAAACAATTAAAATGTGCATTGTGCAGATACGTCGGAATCAGATATTTTAAATTTTAAGTCAACATATTAACTAAATGATTCTAAATTCTAAAGTAATAGTCAATGTCATTACAATTAGATGTTTTTTTATTAGAAAAAAGGGTATGGGCAATGAAAAATACATTTTTACTTCTAAATGTCAATTCCATATTAGATTTATTTTAGATCTTAACATACTACATTGACGACAAGAAAATTTTAGAAATTAGAAATTTGCAAAGTAGCTTTTGTAAAGATTTTAAAAAGTAACATCTTTTTCCTCTCTTAGAGTATAAATATTAATTTTTATCTTATTTAAAATAAATTCATTTTTTTTTACAGATCTTTGTAGTTAATGTAAAATGAATGACTATAATTTGAAGGATATAAAACAATTGGTGAAAGCTGAAAGGTATGAAATAAAGCCTTTATTTGATGGAGTTTGTAAATGCCAGAAATGAGTAGAAAATGCAAATCAAACCCAATTAAAACCAATAAATTGATATACATCATGATATTTTTCGAATTTAAAAATTTAACCCCCTACAGAATCTTCATTTACTCCCCTGAATGTTTAAACAGGGGCGTAACTAGCACTTTTGTCAGCGGGGGGGGGGGGGGTACAGGTGGGACTAGCCCTCCCGTGTAAAAAAATTTCATAGTAAAAGTGCTTTTTACAAAGGGTTGAAGTCGAAAAAAACGAATTTTTCAGTTGTTGCATACAGATTTGGCTCAGTGTTCAATGCAAATCGATTTTTAAAATATCCTATGCCATGTTCTTGGGTTTTTAAAAAACTTATACTTCCAACAGTTGTAAATTGAACAATATGAGTCAATTTGTTGAATATGTTCTTCTTAGTTCTAATGTCTTATTTTCCCCATTTT
Source organism: Eurytemora carolleeae (assembly GCF_000591075.1). Classification (NCBI taxonomy): domain Eukaryota; kingdom Metazoa; phylum Arthropoda; class Copepoda; order Calanoida; family Temoridae; genus Eurytemora; species Eurytemora carolleeae. The sequence continues at coordinate 396,941 of NW_019396072.1, read as the reverse complement.
AATGGAAATTATCTTTTTTATGTGTTTCTAAGCGTCGTTCCATGTGGTCCCTGGCTTATAGTTATATAAAGTACATAAACATGACAGTTCGTAAAGGTAATGTTACATCGTCTATGCGCAATATCTCCCCTACTGAACTTCCGACCTACTAACTTTACGACCTACTGCAATATCGGACCTACGTCAGCTGTTTGTAGGTCGAAAAATACACCACCTTGGTAAATAGTTCCTTGTGTCGTCTTCCATACACTGTATTAGGTATTAAAGGCGTTTTAAACAACTTTTCCTTAAATATATTTTACTTTGAAGTTAATTTTACTATAATATGACTCTCCTATGTAATATTTTTATTATTGTCTTTGGTATTAAACACCTTCACAAATTATGGAAGAAGACATTCTAAACTATTTACCAACTTTCATGTTTCGTGGGACACTCTGTACTTTGAGACTATCTTTCGTCGTCTCTCCATAATCCGTAAAAGTCCCTTGTTTACCAGTAAGGGATCCCCTTTACTTCTCTTATATCCTACAAAATTCCTCATACAATCCAGTTTTTCTCGATATTTTATCACGATAGCTATCGTTGTGCAATTTTGTGAAATTTTTCTTAATTTTGAGAAGCAAAATTGTATTCTTCTTGTATTTTAAGGCATAATATTAAAAATGCATTTTGTACAAGGTTTAAAGATGAAAAATGTAAAAAAAATCACTAGTGCGAGTGAAAATTAAATATTTAATAGCATTTTGAAATGGGTACCAAACCAATAAATACTGCGTGAAAACCGGAGTTCAAAAATATTAAAAAATGGGCGGGCTATGGTCAAAAAATTTTTTTTCTCTAACTAAATTGTTATAGTACTCTAAAAATGTGTTTTAAGCTTTAAATCGGTCAATTTGTAATAATTTTACATTCTGTTATTTGATTTTAATTTGGGAAAAAATACCTATATATATTGAATATCTGTTTAAAATTTTAATTTTCATTTGTATCAGTGTTTTTTAATACATTTTTTATCATTACTACCCATTTCAAGGACCCATTTCAAGGAGCCATTTCAAGGAGCCATTTCTGAGTTAATGTTAACATTTCATTTTTAAAACATGCCTGTAAGAATTTTAAGTACAATTTTGCTTTTGTAAAATTTCTGAAAAATGTCACAAAATGTCACACCCCTACTATCGTTTTGATCAAAATAAACAATATTTTTATGATTTCATAATATTAAATATATTTTGAACATATAATAATTTTCTAGGCATGCTGGACGCACGTCCATAAAGGCGAAACTAGCGTTAAGTAAGAGAGACCCTTTTTTAAATTAGTAAATATACAGGGTTACATAATACCTACAAAGAATGAGACTTCATGAGACGAATATACTGTCAGTTTCTTACATTTATGATTCCCGGCAACCGTACACTTGGTTCTTTCTTTGCAAAATAATTGAGTAAGCCATTAAAAACTATACTCAATGCAGAAAGCTTGATTTAACCTTGGGATCGAAATATTTCAAAAGTTTTAGGTCGTCTTTATAGTCTTATTCTTTGTAGGTAACCCTGTATGTTTCAGAAAGTCATGGATCATGAACCTATCCTATGTAAGTAAAGGAACCTTGGATCTATCCTAGGTAAGTACAGGAACCCTGAACCAATCCTAGGTAAGTACAGGAACCCTGGACCTATTCTAGGCAAGTACAAGGGCCTCGTACCTATTCTAGGCAAGTACAAGGGCCTCGTACCTAGCTTAGGTAAGTAAATAGACCTGAACCTGAAACAACGAAAAATAACAATAAGAAAGACAAACCTTAACAATTGTTCTAGGACTTGAATTAACAAAACAAAACAATGTCACTTTAAATCAGTCAATTTGGCAAAAATGTAAAACATAGATTTCTTGGTTTAGCTTCTAAACACTTTGAATTCATCAAATGTTCTTTAATTCATTTTTAGATTGGGTCTAATAGTTCAACTCTAGAGTCGAAATAAATAACTATGTGAGAGAACTCAGATCTGTTTATGAATTAGTGAGAGGAACAAGACTACTGTCTGAAATAAGAGCGTTCATGATCTCCCTCTGTAGCTCAGGACTATGATGATGAAGGTTCTCAATGATCACAACCTGCTGCCCGTGCTCGTTTGTGGTTGTGCTGATATTTACAACCTGACTCTGATCCCCCTCAACAGGAACAAAACCGACGAGTTCTCCATCCTGGGACATCACTATCTGGTTCCCTGAAGTATCTATGTAGGATCCGTCTGAGGTTTGTGTGATGAGCTGGGTTTCTTCAAGCTCTCCTTGTTGAACTGAGTAAACCTGTTGACTAGAATAGACCTCGTCCTCTCCGACCTCCACAACTCCGTCCTCCGTTTTCAAAACAGATTTAGAAGGATGGATATAACGAATCTCCTGTTTCTCTAGAGTCTCTTCAGATCTAGAGTACTTCATCTCCATCTCCTGAAATATTTATTTATAAAAAAAAAACGTTCTGTTGTACATTTGGGGTTTAAGTTCTGTTGTACATTTGGGGTTTAAGTTCTGTTGTACATTTTGGGTTTGAGTTCTGTTGTACATTTGGGGTTTAAGTTCTGTTGTACATTTGGGGTTTGAGTTCTGTTGTACATTTGGGGTTTGAGTTCTGTTGTACAGTTGGGGTTTAATTTCTGTTGTATATTTGGGTTTAAGTTCTGTTGTACAGTTGGGTAAAGAGTAGGATTTGAATCCTGGTATAGGGTTGGGTTTAATCTTGTTGCAAGTTTAATTAAAACCTGGTGTAGGTGTACGTGTAGGTGTACCTGGTATCCTGAGTCTGGTAAAATAAGATCCTCCTCACTATACTGAACTCCTTGTTCTACTCCCCGACTGGCCGGGTTGGGTCGGTATCTAACAGGTTCTAGATTACTCTCCTCTATCTCATCAGATACATCATGCCGTGTCACCTCGGTGTTTGTTCCGACATTCACCGGGCAGACCTGCTTCCTTTCAATCTGAACAGGAAGAGAATACTAGGTAAGGAAGAAAAGGAAGGAAATTTCTTCTATATTTATACTTTGCTTTTCTGCTTGTTTGTAACCGATAAACGTCAAAACGGGTGAACCGATCGGGCCCATTTTTTTCGATACATTACATGATCCCAGGGAAGGTTTATGGATGATTTGAATTGAAAAAATTGATAAAAGAGCAACAATTAAAAGTTAAAATCGAAGACGGAAGCCTAGTTTTAATTGATTATTCTTTTGTTTCCTGATCAAGCTTTCAAAGAAATTGAGTCGAAGCCACAAACTCAAATTTTGTATCCCTATATCTTTGCAACCTCATGGTGTACATCTTAGATATTTCAAACTTAGATTATTTTAATTATCCGACAGAATTTATAGTTTGACATTTGACATTGTGTTGCGCAAAGATATAAATATATTATGTTGACAAAAAAAAACTATTGCTATTATTATTATTATAGTTTGTGAAAAAGACTTAATTCCTTTATTGTTCTGAGCATCATCTAAACAATTCCCCTTAGGAAAAATATTTTTCAAGATTTGCAAAGGACTTAAAATCTATCATCCCCCTACCCCGGACCAACAAACAATAAATAAAAATCCAGTTCCATAGGTTTATGCAACTAAGAATAATCGTCTCTCCTTCTGACCCCATTACCATATGTTTTATCTACCTGAGATCCGTCGATGGGTTCAATCATTGGATCAACATCCATCTCATCCTCCTCCTCCTCCTCATTCTTCATGGTTCCGACGGAAAACTTCCGTTTAACCTCACCAAAAGACCGATACATATCTTCGTCACTTTCATTATCTGCTCTTCTGTTTATATCGTTAAAATCGTCTATCATTGGACGCTTTCGTCTTTTTCTGTTAGCCGTAGAATCAATACCATGAGTTGCCTCGTGGCGTTGCAAGTGTGCCTTTTGTCTAAATGTTTGTTCACAGATCGAACACGGGAAAGGCCTGATATCCTGGTGCATTCTCATGTGCACTGTTAGGTTGTAGGTTTTCGTAAATACTTTTCCACACACCTAACAAGACATTTATTAGTTAATACGATGATTATACGAGGATGAGATCTGCAAGAAATTGCAGAATAATGCTGAACTAGTTTGTTAATAAGTTTACATTTTACAGTAGAAAGGGGAGGGGGTAGATACCCACCAATTCATTTTTTTCTTCAAAACGCTTGAGGTACTTTTTAAGAAAAAGGATATGTAGTCCATAAGAATAAATTAATAAGTAAAGTCCGTACAAAAATGTAGAAATCAATGAAAAATTAAAAGAACTAAAGTGAAAATAACAAATATTTATATATTCACCTGTCCGTTCTCGAATTTCCACAAGCATGTTTTATTGTCTGTAGATCTGGAGGATAGGATGGGAGGACTATACTGTTTAGGTTTGTGAAACTGTAAACCTGGTTTCTGAATCATGATAGGACTCGAACCGTTCACTAGTGTTCCATCCGACAAGAATCGAGAAGTGGGTTTCATAGATATAATCTGCGGACTTGAGACAGGGGTTAGTATTCTTTGGGTCCCATTTATAGTTGCGATGATTACTTTTTTGGTGACTAGACCTCCAGGTGTCGACTGTCCGATCTTCTTTATCCCGTGTAACTGAAGTCCTTGTGATGTTTGAATAAAAGTTCCCTGAAAAAAGTTTTAATTAATAATTTATTAATTTTAACTTTTTTGATATTTACCCTACCGGCCCATATGTCTTCATCCTCCATTAAAATAAAATATTCCCCCATCGCTTTTAACATTTTTTAACTCTTCCTTCTTTACTTTGTGATTGTGAAGGCGATTTATGCGATGAAACTCTAAGTGTAAAATATTTTTAGTAAAAATTTACAAAAACGAAAGCAAATACTTGAAAGTTAAAAAAGTAATTATTGTTAAAAATCCATGCCAATAAAATACATAGATCAGTAGTTCCTTCAGTGTCGTATACATGGTGGTGGTGGGGGGGGGCTTTTTCATAACTTCGCCATTATTGGAATATTTGAATTTTAAAGCTAGATTAGAAGATTAAATGCTTCTAGTCTTTTTCGTCATGTTTTCAGTTTTTTTTCGCGGTTTGAATATAATGTTTGACACTTTCAGTGAATATTTGAGGTGACCTTGTTTGTACTTTTTTTACAATTATTCATATATATGATTTCAAGTCTGGATTAATATGCTAGCATTTAATGTATGCATTTTGAACAATAAATAGATTTTAATAATTATTGGTTTTAAAATCAGCTTTAACTTTACCCATTTCAAAAATATATACCTGCGACGGACTAGTAGTAGCGAGGTTGAGGGGAAGGACCTCCCTCCTGTCCTCGAAATGTTGTTGATCCAGGGTAACGACCTCATCAACCTCGGAAACAGCTGTGCTGTAATCTACAGGGTTCCCGGAGCTCACAGTTGTCTCTAGTCCCTAAATTATCAATATTATATAATTAAATATGTAAACCCAAGAGCAATTCATTCATAATTGTTAGGGATAGTTCGTCATTTTCTAATTTATTTGTTGTTTTTCGCTGTCCCAAATGTTGCAAATATTATGAATGAGATATTTGCGCTATAGTGTATTCAATAAATGATATAATTTCATGGTTGATTTTCATATTAACTCAGCTGATAAATCGTTTTGATTCGGGTTTGAAAGTTTTTCCACAAAAAATCATAGAATTTTCACAACCTTAAAAAATGCTTAACCTCAACATTTGAATTTCTTACACATGCCAAATTTTTACCCTGAGAGTAAGTTTATACAAAAAACAAACCTAGTCCTAAACGAACCATTTTTCCCTGTATGCTTCTTCTTAGGATTAAAGTATTGCAAAGTTTAAAAAAGCTAAGTTTAACAGAAAACAGTTGGAAGTTTGATGAAAAGTTTTTAAAAAACGAACCAAAACAATTAACAACCCTGAATGTACACTGTATAAGTTTTAGGGTAAAATTAAACAAACAAAAAACTTTTATCAAATTCCAAAAACAAAAATATGACAGAACTTGAAAAAAAAATATAAGCCAATGATGGTTATTTAAACAAAAAATATACACAGCTTTTAAAAATTGAAATAATAAGATTTAAAATTATATACTTTTTTTCTAATTAAAATAGTTCTTACATCCACAAATCGCGATCATGCCAGCTCATAAACATTATTTAATTTTCAACCAATCCATCAATTTCCCCCCTTTTAAATCAGAAAAAAATCAAATTATGCTACTTTTATATAAACAAGATTCGCCAAAATGTTGTAACACAGATTTATAATCTTTCTTATTTAGTTTACTTTCTAACTTTATATAAAGAGACTGAATTCCCGCCTAACCTGAGAGTTCATGCTCGCCAGAATACTTGCAATAGCATCCTGAGGTCGGGTGTGCTGTGTACTATCTCCAACAGTAACAATCTGATAAAATAAATGAGAAATAATTTTTTAATGGCAAACTCAACAAAATTCATGATTCTAGATTACTTTTTTCGGTGATCAAGTAGTATCATTTAGGCTTAATCCAGGGGTATAAAATTTACACTCAGGCTTAATCCAGGGGTATATAATATACACTCAGGCTTAAACCAGGGGTATATAATTTACATTCAGGCTTAATCCAAGGGTGCATAATTTACACTCAGGCTTAATCCAGGGGTATATAATTTACATTCAGGCTTAATCCAGGGGTGCATAATTTACATTCAGGCTTAATCCAGGGGTATATAATTTACATTCAGGCTTAATCCAGGGGTATATAATTTAAATTCAGGCTTAATCCAGGGGTGTATAATTTACATTCAGGCTTAATCCAGGGGTATATAATTTACATTCAGGCTTAATCCAGGGGTGTATAATTTACATTCAGGCTTAATTCAGGGGTATATAATTTACATTCAGTCTTAATCCAGGGGTGTATAATTTACATTCAGGCTTAATCCAGGGGTATATAATTTGCATTCAGGCTTAATCCAGGGGTATATAATTTACATTCAGGCTTAATCCAGGGGTGTATAATTTACACTCAGGCTTAAACCAGGGGTATATAATTTACATTCTGGCTCAATCCAGGGGTATATAATTTACATTCAGGCTCAATCCAGGGGTATTTAATTTACATTCAGGCTCAATCCAGGGGTATATAATTTACATTCAGGCTCAATCCAGGGGTATATAATTTACATTCAGGCTCAATCTAGGGGTATATAATTTACATTCAGGCTCAATACAGGGGTATATAATTTACTTTCAGGCTCAATCCAGGGGTATATAATTTACTTTCAGGCTCAATCCAGGGGTATATAATTTACATTCAGGCTCAATCCAGGGGTATATAATTTACATTCAGGCTCAATCCAGGGGTATATAATTTACTTTCAGGCTCAATCCAGGGGAAATAATTTACATTCAGGCTTAATCCAGGGGTATATAATTTACTTTCAGGCTCAATCCAGGGGTATATAATTTACAATCAGGCTTAATCCAGGGGTATAAAATTTGAAGAATAAATTATCTTTTTGATGATATGGGGGAAAATTAAACATTGAACATCAAAATGCTATTTTGTATTCCTTTATGATACAAAAGCTTAATTATTTTCCTCTAAAAATCATTTAATTCCCCCATCTCACTGATTAAACCCTTTAAATACCATACCAAAGAGAACTACCAACTTCACCGGGAATTTTCCGAGTGTTTTCAAGACTTTTTTATTTTAAAGATATTTCATTACGAGCGTAAAACAAGAAAAGTAAATTTTCACGACGAAAAAGCTAAAAATCAGGGAAGATCAAGGCTAATAATGTTGCTCACACTGGGATAAAAGTATGAATTTCTGGTTTAATATGAAATAGCTTAAATGGTACCTGAGTAGATGGAACCATCCTGTCTTGCGGGCTCCCAAACTTAGAATCGACTGTCATTAAAATCTGATCTTGACCAGAACCAGAAACCAGTCCCCCTCCACCCTCTCCCTTCAACTGAAAACAAATTTCAAAATTAGACCGAACCATTCAATATCTGAAGAATCCTGTGATCAAAAATTTTCTGCGGAGTATCACTAATCCTGAAAGCTTGATCTTCATATCCAATGTGGGCACTTTTGGGTCGTTCTAAAGAACGATTTTTGGACCCCCCCCCCCGGCTGGGACAGGCTAGGGGGGAGGCCGAGCGCTGCGGCTAGGACAGGCAAGGGGGCCGAGCGTCGCTTCTAGGATAGGCTAGGGGACGGGCGCTGCGACCACATGACCAACCTTCTTCATTCTCTGGGAAATTCCGCACTTTCAACTTTGAGGTGGATCATTGCTTGATCCTTCAACAATAGTAATCCCTTGCTGGGTATTAACAAATAGTAATCCCTTGCTGGGTATTAACATTAAAGGATATCGATGAGGGATTATATTAATTCTTAGATCTGAATAAGATGGAGATCAGTGCTTGATTCCTATATTCAAAACACAGAAGTGACAGTTCATTTCTTGAATAAGTATTATGTAATGGTTTTAAAAAAATATTAAACGACGATGAGATTTACCAAAAAAAGTATAATAGCATCAGGGGTATGGCGGAAGGAATACATCTGTATTTGATCTTGTGCACTGTGTATGTATGCGCGCGCCTTATTTACAATTAAATCAAAAATAAAATAACAATAACCAAAAACATTGAACTATCTCAATTTTATATTTTATTTAGACAAAATAGTTAGTTCCTACCTGTCGGAAACTATGTTACAATAACTTAAGAGATTTATGTTTTTTAGTATACTCCTTCGAAAAACAACAAAAGGTACATCATAGTCCGCGGCATTCTAAAAGATACGTGTGCACTGACCTAAATGTCGTCTTAAATGCATATTAGACAGGCTTTTTCACGGACAATTTGCAATTTGTTGAATTAAACAAAAGTCTAAGCTTAATACTAGTAAAAAAAATACAAATAGTTATTTGTTTTGATTTGATAGTGAATGTAGTATTAAACTGTACCTGGAGTATTCCACCCTGAAGAAGGATTGTAGAGACGTTAGAGTATGAATTCCTCTCCTGCTGCTGAACCGTGCTGCTTGCCTCCGCCAGACTGTGAAGGGAAGCAAGACTGTATGTTTCTCCAGACCCGGAGAGATCTAGATCATTCAGGTTACAGTAGACAAGATGACTCTGCTCTCCTCCGGCACTCACTGTGTTGGTTTCTGTGTTCATAGAAGCAATACTCATCACTACTGGAGATCTTTTATCTTCCTCCTGCTCAGGTTCAGACTTAAGCTTGGAGACAAACTCTTCTCCAATGAGATCTATAGATTTGTTATTTGAAAGAGTAAATTGTCCCCCCGATGTAACAATAACATGAGAAGATACAGGAATAATATTCCCGTTGGATGAAACTATAATATGGGATTGTTTGTTTATATTACTGCCAGATCTAGACGGAGAACTAAGGTCTGTATTGAACTCCTCTACCCTGTAAACATGAGTTTCAGTACCCTGAGAATTCTCCTCGTCCTCCATTATTAACTCCACCTTCTCCTATGCTGGGTTTCACTTTAATTTATTTCTAAACTTTTCAGAGTTTACATTTTTTCCACAGACTTGTTGTGATTTCGCACCTTTCTCTCTAGAAGAGAGCGCGAACTACTTTCCCCAGCTCACAATTATGAACTTTCCAGCTTTCTAAGATTTCAAGCTTTCCAGTTGCAGTAGAGTTTTACTGAGTTAGATTTACTTTGTCTGGATAAATAGAGGCTTGTTTATCTGTAGGACAGTAACTATATATGCACTGAGTAGGATTAACCAGATGAATAAGTTGATGCACTGAGGATGAATAAGATGGCAGGATATTGGATCGATGGTAGAGCAGAACCAACACCCGGCCTAGATTCTGGGACCAGGATTGGACGAAATCTGTTGGAAGGATTGTTTATTGGTCGGAGTCCGGGGGAATCAGGGAGAGGGGGGGGGATATTGATAAAACTTGGGGGAAATCAAGGGAAAGTCGGAGGCTGAAAAGAAAGCTCAATGTTATTTAATTTAGAAAGCCTGCGGGATTTAAAGTAACTGAAAGCTCTGTAGAAAGAACGAGAAAGCTCCGAAGGCTGATACGGAACTGAGATCAGTTCAGAACCTGCACCTGCTCCGCCAGGAACCCTGAGCCAAGGATCGATTTATTGATCCGAGTCCCACATTAGCACTATCTCTACAATAATAACATTTTTATCTCGATTCCGAATCATATAAACTATTCTCTGACGAATATTTGAACAAACATATGTTAAATAAACTGTGAAGAATATGTAGACTGAAATATAAACATCTGTGCTCCTCCTGCATTAATATACACGTTGAATTTACCTTAGCAATGAAATTTGATCCTGCTCTTGGATAAATAAATCAAAGCATGTTTCAGGTTGAATAAATCATTGATTTAGAACATTATTTTCTTCGTGGAGAGAGATCAAGTATCGTTTAAGTTCTAAGCTGATAGAGACTTTATTAGATTATTAGGATATTTTATACAAACCAGGGTGACCCACATCAAGGATTATGCTTAACTCTTGTAAAGGATTTCGATAAAACGTGTTAAAATATTTTAATTTTGAAGATCTATAATTTGAATTGTCAAATAAAAATTGAACGACTCCAGTGTAAGTAATAAAGTAAAATTTATGTTACTCAATTTGTTTAAAGTACAAATGATACAAAACAAGTTTTTAAGAATCACGATCTAGACAGAGAATGAAGAGAAAGCGTAGATACGGAACAATGTTTCGGATGTATCAACTAAAGAGTAAAAATTTAATACAAAGGTTTGAAAAAATATAAAATTAGGGATTCATAGAATAAAGTGTTTACCTACAAAGAATGAGACTGTAAAGACGACTTAAAACTCTTTCAAAATGCGAATTTTATGGTTAAATTAAATGTTCTTCTTAAACAAAGTCTTACAACTGCATCCCCGCATCCATGAATATAAGGAAACAGACAGTATTGATTCCGTATAATCGTCTCTGAAGTCTCATCCTTTGTGAGTAACCCTGTATACACTTGTTCAAAATTATTTAGTTTAAAACTAAACAAAAAATAGATTAAAAGGATATCATAAACTTGGACTAATCTAGGACTTGAGTAGAACGGATTAAAAGAATAGAGGATATTATATACTAGAATAAAAAATAAATAAAGAATGCTAGACCTTTAGACTGTGAGACAATCTTAGACTGGGAAGAATTGATAGAAAAAGAATATGATAAACTGGGACCAACCTTGGACTGGAACAAATGGATAGGATAATGGATATGATAAACTAGGTCCAACCTCGGACTGGGACGAATTGATCGGATAATGGATTTCATAAACTGGTGAGCAATCTTGGACTGGGACGAATTCATAGGATAATGGATATGATAAACTATGGCCAACCTTAGACTGGGACGAATTGATAGGATAATGGATATGATAAACTAGAGCCAACCTTGGACTGGGACGAAGGAATAGGATAATGGATATGATAAACTAGAGCCAACCTTGGACTGGGACGAATAGATAGGATAATGGATATGATAAACAAGGGCCAACTTTGGACTGGGACGAATGAATAGGATAATGGATATGATAAACTAGAGCCAACCTTGGACTGGGACGAATAGATAGGATAATGGATATGATTAACAAAGGCAAACCTTGGACTGGGAAAAATTGATAGGATAATGGATATGATAAACTAGAGCCAACCTTGGACTGGGACGAATTGATAGGATAATGGATATGATAGACTGGGACCAACCTTGGACTGGGACAGATGTAAGAATAAAATGATATCATAAACTGGGACAAAACTTGGACTGGAATGTAACACAAGAATAAAGAATACGATAAACTGGAACCCAACTTGGACTGGGACGGATGAAATAAACAAAAGGATATAATTAACTGAGACCCATCTTGGACTGGTACGAATGGAAAGAATAAAAGGATATAATAAACTGGGGCCAATCTTGGATTGGGACGGGTAAAAAGAATAAAAGAATATATAAGTTGGGACCCATCTTGGACTGGGACGAACAGAAAACAAGTTTAAGACTGGGACGGATTGATGGCATATAACAATGTTAAAACTGGGTACAACCGTACAATCTAGGATTTGTACAAATTGATCAACTAAAGAGACATGATAAACTGGGCCCAATTTGGGACTACAGGGACGGACGGATAGAAAATACGGATGTTACACACTTGGACCTATCTAGGGATGGAACGGTTCAGAAGATTAGAATAGAATTAAGAGATATCATGACCTGTGACCAATCTTTAACTAGGACGGATAAAAAGACTAAAATTACATAATAAATTGGGACCAATATAGAACTGGGACGGATAAATAGAATAAGAGTAAATGATAAACTGGGACCAATCTAGAACTATAACGGATTGATAGAATAAAAGGATATGATAAACTGGGACCAATCTAGAACTACAACGGATTGATAGAATAAAATGATATGATAAACTGGGACCAATAAAGAACTAAAACGGATTGATAGAATAAAAGGATATGATAAACTTGGACCAATCTAGAACTATAACGGATTGATAGAATAAAAGGATATGATAAACTGGGACCAATCTATAACTATAACGGATTGATAGAATAAAAGGATATGAAACTGGGACCAATCTAGAACTATAACGGATTAATAGAATAAAAGGATATGATAAACTCGAACCAATCTTGGACTAAAAAGAATAAAAGAATAAGATTAACTGGAACCAATTTTGAACTGGGACGGATGAAAAGAATAAAAGGATATGATAAACTGGAACCAATCTTGAACTGAGACGGATGGAAAGAATAAAAGGTGATAAACTAAAACCAAACTTGGACTGGGACGGATAACAAGAATAAGATAATATCATAAAATAATTGAATCTTTGTCACAAACTAAAATTTTCTAATCGATATAACCTTGCAACCTGACGGTGTAAACCTTTGAAAATTCAGACTTACATTATTTGATCTATACAAAGTTCAGTTTGAAATATCTAAGGTCTACGACATTGGTTTGGAAGGCTATAAGGATTAGAAAATCACAGATAGTGACAAAAAACACACTGCTTACCTCAGCTTAAAATGCGAGCAATGTAAGATCAAAAAAATTGATAATAAGAATTAAAAAAATGTATAGAATATTTTAGCTGGGACGAATTAAAGATAAGAAGGAAAAAACCATGAGCTGCGTAAAAAAAACCCATGATCAAGTATAGGACAGATTTAGAGAATAAAAAAAATCAATTCAAGACGCAGTGAAGAAAATAAAAGGTAGGACGGAACTCGGGAATAAATAAAATAGTCAATCTATAAGGACTGAATTAAAACTCCAGTGACGGATTCAAAGAAGATGGAATAGGTAATTTAGGACGATCAGTATAAAGAGTTTGTAATTCAAACCTAGTGAGGGCGCGGGTTCCGAAAATAAGTAGCATAATCATGATCTTGGATGGAGCACAGTTATAGAAGAAAAACAGATCAGGACGGATTCAGAGAATAAATAGAACATAAGCCTATATGATTAAGTAGAGATCAGAGCTGATAATTATCGATTTGAGATAAGATGAGTTCGAGCAGCTTAGATCTATACTCATACATCATAATGAAAACTTTTAATCACTCTGATATGTATGAACTTCATTGATTTAACTAAATTATTGATAATTTTTTTTCTCCTGGCGAAAATTTTGAGGAAGGGAACTGGCGGAACTGGAGGAACTGCATGGATTCAGGTTCGATAAAATTTATAAAATCATGTAAATCAAAAATGAAATAGTGCAATCTGCAAAAAGGAAACCAAGAATTTAAAGAGGGTCGTTAAATGTTAAATTAAAGATCATTTTGAACTTTAACATTTGTAGTTCTGAATCTGATTCTGAATCAAATAAGACGACCTTTGATTAATGTCCGGCAGTATGTTCCTCTGACACCTTATTTGTGCGTAAAAGCAATAAAACTTAAAAGCAGTGTAAAGCATGGCCGCCCTTGTACGCAATTGAAAACAATGAAATGTCATTAACGTTTGAGCACGCATGGGGCAACAGCGTGCTAAAAATCGCATTATTTATCTGCGATTTGTGAATTCTCTGTGTTTAATGGTACTTTAAATATCGATATTTTGTTCAACTAAATTTTACGGTTCTAATTGCAATGTTAAGTGGCTTACTTAAAATGAAATATTCCTAATAGATTTGCAAATTGGTAAAAGGTAAACGGACTTTGAATTGACATAGTCAACCTGTTACTTAAGTGAAAACAATTATAATTATACTTCCTATAACATTAAGTTCAATTCAACATTTAAAATTATTATTAAAATATTTATATTATTTATCCAATAATGAATTGAGAGTTAATTAAGGCATTAAAGTGAAACTCAGATCCAACATACACCACAGTCCAAAGGAACTATAGTCTTTTATAATACTAATGGGTCCGTCCTAGTTTACCAATTTTCAAATTAAATTTTTCATTTCAGAATTTGAATTGATGAAAACCAGTAACTACGTTGAACCAATCCTCATCTTTACAGAATACTGGACTCTCTGGATCTTCAGATAAATATGGGGTGAAACCTAGCTTTCTCGATATAACGAGGTGTTTTCCAGATTAATTAATTTATATAAAGGGGGGGGGGGTCAAGAATGTTTTAAACATAATAATAAAATCGAATTCAAGTTTTCAATTGAGCTGGAATGGTTTAAATTAGTTCCGTCAATATAAAAGCTACCGGCTCTGCGACGGTATCTTTTGAAAGTTACCGGTTAAAGTTAATCTTGAATTTGGTTATACTTTTCAAATGCAGTGGTAGGCGATTACATCAATACAATTTTATTTAAGTTAGATTGTTAACAGGAGCTTTTTTCGAATTACAAGTTCACAAGTAATTAAAGATAAGTTTTTTAATCGACAGCTTCTCTTGACTTCTATGTTTTTATGCATCCGTGCTGTCTAACAGCTTGATAAAAATCAAAATTGAGATCGATAGTCGTCTTCATCGTCTTCATCATAGATATACAGAATCAGTAAGCAAAATAATCGAATTTTTTACAAGTAGAAGATTATAAAAGTCGGCGGAACTGAGTATTTTTACTTGAATTGGAAATAAATCATAAAACATAAATCAAATGTTAAAAGCTTGGATTGGGATACCAGGAAAGAAATTTTTTATCTATTTTTTTGTAGATTATGTGAAACCGTGAACTATGATGGTGAGTAATGGCTGATCCAACCCTACTCTTGATCCTGGTTGTACTGTTAGCCAGGGGCGGAGCTGAACCTCCGTCCCAGTACTGTGGACGGAATACTCCGCTACAGACCCAGTACTTTTCATCCTTTCTTCAGGAGGAGCAACATGCAATAGGTCGGTTAAACTTTCATTTTTTTAACCCTATCCCAATTGGGCTATTTTTGTCTAATATAGATGGGGGGGGGGGGTGTTTTCCATCCTCCCATGATTTTTTCCTTAGAGCTGAGATAAGGGAGTGTGAAACATGTCCATAGTCCAACTTTTCAAGGCCTGCTCAGTGCTCATTAAATAAAATTGTACCTCTAACTTTAACGGTTAGGGTGTAAACGTATGTTTTCTAGTGGTCCGAAGGTTGTAACCTCAGAAACATATATTTTCAAGAAAAAAAAACGAAACCTTAAGATGCCGTTCTCCACTTGTTTTATTTCTTTTTCGCCACAAACTCAAATTTCCTAATCCCCATATGTTTGCAACCTGATGGTATAAATCTTTGATATTTCAAACTTAGACGTGATCTTACATAATTTATAGTTTGAAATACCAAAAGCCTAGAACATCCAATTGTAAAGATGTAGTGATAAAAAATTACGGTTTGTGATAAAAACTGATTTCCTTTGTTCAGGGTGTGTTGGGGCTCCTGCTAAGGATGGATTTACTCATGTAATAAGACTGAATACTCCGGGAGACCAAGTTCATCTGCAAATATCAGGTATTTATTTACTCACTCTCCACAAAGCCCTACTATTTCTTCGGTCAATGTACTGCAAATCACTGCAGAACACAACAAAAGCTTAGTTGAGGATGTACTGTTCAAAGTTTTGGACGAAAAAAAAATGAAAAGAAAGAAATGAATAAGCTAAAAAATATCTAATTTAGATAGGAACTTAAACATAAATAAAAAGTGTGCAATACTAAATATTTACAATTTTGGGTTTGTAAATTTTACAAATTCTAACAAAAGGATAAAAGACAAAGGAATAGAGTCTTTGTCACAAACTCAAATTTTATAATCCCTATATCTTTGCAAAGTGATGGTGTAAACCTTTGATACTTCTATATTTGATTATTTGATCTAACAAAATGCATGGTTTAAAATAGTTTAAAAAGGTCCACGACATTGAGTTGCAAAGATAGGGTATATAAAATATGAATCCTATTTATGTAAATTCTAAATTATGTTCTTTAACTCTGTAGAATATTGAAACTGTTTATAATTTAAAACAGCACGTCGAATAAAAAATAAAATATATTGCCTCCACTGTGATCTTGTCTGGCTACATTTGTTGCATAAAACGTGCTGTGTCGAGTACCTAGTCTATAGTCCAGACTGGACAGTACGACTAAATTCAACCTTTAAACTATCTAGGAACTCTCGGAGACAATGTATCTCTCGTCCTGGATTCTGGTAAACCGACCACCTGGAGACTTGAAACTAAACTTAGTATCGTGAATATTCTTGTATCCCTGAAGTCCCACGTGGTTCTTAAAGATGGAGGAGTTCCATCTACCAGTTCCTTCCTGGACTCACCAGGGAAATATAATACCTCGCTGATCACCTCCTACACTACTATAGACAAAGCTAATAAAATAGTTATTCAACTACCTCAAAGTAAGTATACCTACTATCAGGGGTGTATATTTTCTCCAAAAATAATTTTTCTTTCTTTTCAGGGTTTTCTTCGTTGAATTGTAAAAATCAATGAATTTTTCGGTAAAAAGAATCAAAAAGATTTAAAAAATTATTGTCTTTTCCATGAGGTCAAATTTAATTTCATTTTTCAATTCATCTAAAATCGTTCTGTAAAATATACGCCCCTAACTACTATACTACCATTTATTTAATTAATATTTCTCAAATACAGACTCGATTTTGAACAAATTTTTGCTTTAAAATTCAATTTAATTAAATTACCCTAAAAAGCGATACACTTACAATTACATTTTTTTAAATGGAGTTTTTTATTTTTTATTTTAAAAATTAAGAAGGAACGGATTATTTCTGGCCAACATCGTTAGAAGGCAGAATATTTTTTTGTTTTTCTAATCTTATCTTCTTTCTAAAAATAATGTTTAAAAATAAGAATTTTTAATTTAATTTTTTGGGGGAAAAAATTTGTAAAATATAAAAAGTTTTTATTATCCGTCCCGTGTTTAGATCTGCCGACTCAACCCTGTGACCTGAATCTGAACTCTGATAGTCCTGCTGTCAGAGCATACACCACCACCCGTATCCTGCCCTTTGGTTGCTTCCATCAGGAGGCAGCAGGGCTTCTTCCTAATGATGTTCATGTTATAGATCTGAAAACTCAACCCTCCGCCTCTAGGAATTGGATTAATTTGTTTTCTCTATCCTAGTCTAGTGTTAGTTCTTTAGAAACTAAACTTTAAAGTTTTCCTTTTTTAACTGATTCCTGACTTCTCAATCTTGCAATCATTTCTTCGTCTCCATAAACTTTATTTTTAAAATCTTTTTATCTTTGCAACCTGATGTCGTAGACTTCTGGTATTTCAAATTATTAATTCGGATAAATCAATGAAATGTAGTTAAATGTAGTTTGAAATATCGGTTAACACAATGAGGTCTAAAAATTCTGGGAATATAAAATCTCAAATTCTGGTTAGAAACGAGTTCTTGTGTCTAAGGGAAGTAATTTTAATCATCTTTTAATTATTCAAAAACCATTTGATTTTTAAAGGTTGGTATTGGATACATTTAGAGAAAAGGATTTCGTAAATCCTTGTAAAGTTCGATTATATTTAAAAATTTGAAAGTGAAGATATATTTGAATAATTCATTTTAAATCGGTCGTACGGTTTGGGCACTGTCAGTCATGACTTCAGTTTTTAAGGAGTACTAAAAAACCTTCCCCGTCTACACTTGGAACCAAAAATTAATCCAAGATATTTTATCAGGAGTCCTCGACACTCCCTGCACCAGGATTGGGTAGAGATGAACATCCTGCCAACCCTGGAGAGCCAGGAGCCTGTCAATAACTCGGAGAGGAGGAATATGACAATCATCCTGAAGAGTGATCGTCCTGTTTTATGGAAAATAAGATCTGATCAGGTTCTTGGGAACCTTACAATTGCTGCAGGTTTTTTTTTCTCTTCTTGAAATATCTTTCTTCTAATACCAATGCTAACAATATATAAAATTCTGAAGGAATTAGGTTTTTGTCACAAACTCAAATTTTTTAATCCCTATATCTTTTCAACCTGATGATGTAAACACTTGATTTTTCAAAATCAAACTATTTTAATGTTAAAATATAAAATTTCTAAAAGCAAAGTCGGAGTTGTGGCAAAAACTCAGTTCCTTTAAATTGCTCTATAACTTCTGCTTCTGGAAAAATAGATTTTTTTTTTGTAAAAAATTAAGTTGGAAGATGTTTCTGAAGTGTATATTATTTAACAGGAAACAATACTGTTGACTCCCTGTCTCTGAGCACCCAACAAAGACTGAATATCGATAAGACTGAAATCTCCGGAGACTTTGACGCGCTGATGCGGCGTGTCACAGATCTCTATGGGTTACCTCTCTCCTACCTTCGAGTACACAGCGCTAACCTTCTCCAGATACAGATACCTCCGAGATCTAGACGAGGTACATTTTTTATCTGAATATTCGAATTCTTTATAATTTTTTTGATTGATTGGTTTAATAGTTATTAACTGACTTATTGGTTCATTCTTTTACTGATTGATAAGTCAATTATTTTATTGATTGATTTTGTTTTATAGTTATAGTTATAGTATTTATTTTCAAACACAAAATACAAAATAATTATGTGTTATGGTTCAGCTAAAAACAAAACACAAAAGAAAATTTAATATGAGCCAATTGAAAATATAATGTTTAATAATTTTGTTCTAATCGGTATTTGTTGAAAAAAAAAAACTATTCATATTAAAATTTCAACTAAATATACATTTATTGTGCATTTACAAGTAGATACTTAGTCAGCAGCCAACACTCAAATAATCAAAACTTATAAATTATATTTGATAAATAGTTTATCGAATGGGTAAATAGTTTATTGATTGATTAGTTCAATAGTTTATCTGAATGGGTAAATAGTTTATTGATTGATTAGTTTGATAGTTTACCTGAATGGCTAAATAGTTTATTGATTGATTAGTTCAATAGTTTACCTGAATGGCTAAATAGTTTATTGATTGATTAGTTCAATAGTTTATCTGAATGTGTAAATAGTTTATTGATTGATTAGTTCAATAGTTTACCTGAATGGGGAAGTAGCTTATTGATTAAATTGTTCAATAGTTTAACGATTTGTTTGTTTATTAGTTGACTGTTTCATTAGTTCAAAGCTTATTGATTAATTGGTTTATTATGTTATTGATTGATTGGTTAAATAGTTAACGATTGATTGGTTCAACAGGTTATTGATTGATTGATTCAATAGTTTATTGATTGATTGGTTCGATTATTTAAGGTTTGGTTGGTATCTTAGTTTATTTATTCTTAAACGATTGGTATAATAGTTTAATATTTGGTTGGTTTATTTGTTTTTAAATGATTCGATTAGCTCATTGATTAATATATTTGTACCTCGGTATATTTATACATTGGAACATGTTACGTTTCAACATTGTTTTAAAGGATTATTAAATGGAATTATTAGTAAATTATTGTTAAATTGGTTAATTGATGTTTGATTTGTTGGTTCATTAGGGTTCATTTGTTTATGGCTAAGTTTATAAGTCGGATCTGTTGGTATATTGAATTCATTTGTTTATTTTTTCATCGGTTTATTGGATTTTTTCATTTGTTTCTACGTTCAATTGGAATAAACAAACTCCCATAGTTAAGGATAATGATAGTTAAGAAATATTTTAAATCATTTTTTACTGGTTCACAATTTGAAGTGTTTTGTTCACATTATATTCCGGATTGATGGAAAATATGTTTCAGTTTAAAATTGTTCAATTATTTTGTTAAATGAAGTAGAATGTTTCTCAACATTGAGATAAAAAATTCTATTTGAAAAGAAGAGTTTCTATTTAGGCAAGTAGTAAATCTAGTGAACATTTTCTGGAAAAATCCCCCCCCCCCTCTTTTTTAAAAAGTCTTTTTGTTCACAGAAGTTAGGTATGCTTTTGTTAGGGTTTTATTCTCTGCATTGGGTAAAATAAATAAATCAAGGGGGGGTTAATTCTGAAAAAAAAATATAGTCACCTGAATTATAATATTATAATAAATCGAAAATTTTTCCTTAATTCTATTTTTCAACTATTTGTAGGAACTGATTTATTTTATTCTCTGCTTTTGTTTCAGCAATTTTATTTTCTTAAGTAAAAGTTTGCATGCGTTTAAATATCGATATAATTTGTTAAAAATAAACTTAATATTGCAGAGGTTTCAACATTCTTGGAACGGGATCGGAGTAATCTGCTCCGGGATAAGGAAACTCTTCCCGTTCAGTTTAGCAACGATCAACAATCTAATATTTCAGGTTTATTAATATTATTATATACCTGAAAGCATTGTGAACCTTGTAAAGAACACAATGTCTAAGACCTGTTCTATCTCTAAGATCTCCCTGACTATCCCCTCCTCTGTGGTCCAGGAGATGGGTATTGTAAAAATAAACCTGAATGACCCCAGCTGCACGGCCCGTGATAACGGGACGCACTTCGTAGTGTCCTCCCACAGCACAGCGTGTGGGTCAACGGCAATGACCTACGGTGAAGCACCGCTTTACAAGAACAATCTTTTCCTTCATGTTCAGGGATTAGAAGACGAGATCAGGTAGGATAAACATTGTCTTCTAACAAAAACCATTATTATTTTGATAGCACGGGAACTGAAGCGCAAATTTTTAATTTTCCTAAACCTTTGTAACCTGATGGTGTTAATCCTTAGATATCTTGAATTTTGGCTATTTACCTGGCAGTAAATTTAGAGGATGAGGAGAGTAATCATTAATCAGTTCCTTTCATTTTTATCAAATCATTATTTTACGAGATTATTAATTAGATAGAGGTTTCAAGGGTAACGAAGTAAATCGGGTAGTGCCATCTTGCATTGAGAGTCACTTGAAATTTTGCTGAAAGTCCGTTTAAATACATTTTTTAGGATTCCGTATTTGTGTAAGTTCCGACCTGGTATACCTGGTATATCCCGGGTAGTTGAGGAGGAGAAGGAGAAGGTAGAGGTTGAGGAGGAAGAGGAGGAGGAGAGGGAACCTGACCTGGACAACATAGAGTCCGGAGATGAGATGTATGGGATCGAGGTTGAGCTAATCCAGGCTGGAACTCCGACTCAGCTGATCAAATCTAAACTGGACTCGGCTCCGGTAAGCGCTACGGTCAAGGGAGTTCTAGAATTATAAATATACTCTTAACTGTTTATTTGGTAATTATCCAAACAACTTGCTGCTTGCATTTGGCATCAGAATAGAATCACTAAAACACTATTCACTAGATGAGATTTTGTACGCAGCACAGTTTAAGAAATCTTCCTGAATAGGCTCTGATATTTTCCTAGGTTAAACTTGTTTTAGTTTTTTAAACATTGTTTTTTAGGTTGCCCTTCATGACCAGCTTTACGTTCAAAGTCATATAAACGCTGTACGTTATCTTGCCCTGGCTATAGAGCAGTGCTGGCTCTCCAGTAGTCCAAGGGTATCCTCACACGCCGGACAATCTGACCTCAAGCTAGTAATGGCAGGCTGCCCGGCCCACCCAGAGGTCACTATGCATTGGGACAAATCGTCGGCCAATGCCGCCTTTTCTTTTAAGGTGATTATCAAAGTTTATAAAAACATTGTAATCGCATTCTTGGAGGGGTTTATTCTTATGAAAAAATGTTCGACGTTTAATGGTAGACAAAATTAATTGGGTCTAACAGGTCTTGTTAAGTTCTGTAAGAAAAACGCATTTTCACCCAAAAGATCGAATTCAGCGATAATAATGTTTAAGAATAGAGAATTAAATAATTTTAATTGGGGAGGGGGGAAGATTTAAAAAGTATCAATAATTCTGGCAATTTTTATAATTGTTATTTATTTCTTTAGATCAGCGAGGATATGTCAGCACTAGGAAAGGTTTGGTTACAGTGTAGAATGGGATTATGCTCTGCTACTAGTGCTGGAGCACAGGGGAATATATTCAGGTAAAAATAGACGTTTTTTAAACACTAGCTTAAGTACCCGGCGTTGCCAGTCGAATTTTTAAAAGTGTGGGAAATAAATACGATTTTTAGTCAATGTAACCCTCAGGATAATCATTGATTTACTCCCAAAAAAAAATTCAGCCAATTTGTTCCAGTCGTTTTGCCAGCTATAGCTGACATACAGAATACAGAATGCATATATTCATATAATAAAACAAGACAGTCAACTATATGTTGCGTATAGCCGGCCAAAGGGCTGGACCAATTGGGCTGAATTTTTTTGTGGACACTCATGGGTGGCCGGGGGGTGTTGTAGGCTAAAAAATGAAATTTTGTTCTTATTTAAAAACAAACAAAAAATTTCCATGGGCAACGCCGGGCCCTTCAGGTAGTACATATATAAACGACGAGCTTTATCATACGATACGATACGATACGATACGATACGATACGATACGATACGATACGATACGATACGATACGATACGATACGATACGATGCGATGCGATGCGATGCGATGCGATGCGATACGATACAATACGATACAATATGATACGATACAATATGATACGATACGATACATTATGATACGATACGATACATTACGATACGATACGATGTCCATTTTAATCTAGACATAAGAAACACGGGTACGGTCTAATAGGGATTTCAATCTGTGTTTTCTTTTTGAATGTAACTAAAAGTTTACAAGTTTTTACACAACATATCATATAAAACGACAACTTTGAATTTATTTTTAAAATCTTTTTAATTTTTTTTATATTTAAGGTGCGAGGATCCCGCAGTATCCTGCAGTGCTAGTAGGACTCACAGGTAATTAACAATTCAGTTATTACCGCAAGATCGACTTTAATATGCGCACCAATAAGTTTTGTAAAAATGTGCGTTTAATGTTTAATCAGCGTGGTCTACTTTTTCTACGTTCAGAATTAGTGTTTGCATCAATATTTTTTTAATGATATTCAAAATCCGCAACATTTTTGTATAACTCATCTATATATATACTTTGCTTGTCTGTTTGTTTGTATCCAATAAACGTCAAAACGACTGAACCAATCGAGCTAAAATGTTAACCCAGAGGAGGCTTATGGATGATCGAATTTTCAAAAATTTGCCTCTAAAAAATTTGATTTTTGAAAAATTTGAAAATCCATTAATTTTTTTTGATAAAATCCGCGATATTCTTTTTGGTTTTACAATGTATACAAAGAGAAAATGTTAACAATTGAAATAGAAGATGGGCGCGCGCTAAAATCCTAGTTCGTAATAAAACACTAACAGACACTTCATGAGTTTACATCAAATATAGATTACTGTTTGAAATCTGTTATTAAATGGTTTTTGTAAAATCATTTGATTAGATCTCGGCACGTTGTCGGCAATTGTTTCTGCAAATTTTACTTCGTGTTAAGACATTGATCCCAAAAAGACTTCAAAGTTTCTACCAATTGTACGAGCAGCTTTTACGAAGAATTTTGAATATCTTTATTCTGTACGAACTCTCGAAAGTGAAAAAGAAATAAAAAAATATTGAAATTTCGAGATCTCGTCAATAATAAAAATTTACTTCTAGAGAGTCAAGTATCCAGCAGGTTACTGTCCGCGGTCCTCTACAGATACTCCCGGTCACCAGAGATGTTATCGGTCAGATCAAACCTGCCGCAGATCCCATCCTTCATGAGCCTACCCTAGATCAGGTTGAGGAGGAGCAGGATGGGGCTCACGCACCACAGTCAACCCTAGTTGGGGTGACAGTAGAGGTGGCTGTAGCAATATCTTTAGCTTCCTTCCTGGTGGGAGCAAGCTCGACCGGGGTTCTCTGGTTTATTCATAGTAAAGCAGAGAAAGTGAAAACGGTAGGTTTGAATTAAACTGATGTTCACCAATTGCTAAAGGAATTGAGTCTTTGATGGTGTAAACCTTTGATAATTCAAACTTAGATTATTTGACCTAATAGAATTTATGGTTTGACTAATCAGAGTGTGTGGCAAAGACTCAATTCCCCTACACGCCCGACTGTTAAAATGCATTTGGTTTGTCATTTTTTAATTATAAAGGAGTTAAACTAGAAAATGTTGAATATTTGAAATATTTCTCCTAAATTATAGATTCAGTTGAGACGGATCGAGGGCACGGAGCTGAAACGTGTAGATGGATCCCAGCAGAGACGAGACGAAGAATCTGATCCAGTCCGAGCTAATTTTATCCACCTTGATTTACAGAACCAACCTAGAGTGCTAAGTACACACTGCCAATCTGTTCCAAGCTCCTCCGATGCAAACGGAAACTGCTCAGGTAAAGTAATCACTAAATATAGAGCAGATAGAGAGAAACACTTTGTATTAAAAATAAAAAATAATCTGGCGGAAAATTACTTTTTTTTAATCCAACGAAAACTATAAATAACAAGACGTTAAACAAACCTAGACTAAATCAATACGAAATCCCAAAAAAATAATTCTAGCTTAATCGTATTTCCAGGATGTCCTTTGTTGAGCTAAGAAGATAGAACTCATTTTCCGGAGCTGAAATCTTCTCAGCCGAAGATTCTTTTCAGAGAATCTTTATCAGAATTCCCTTTGTTTAGGGATCTCTTCCAGGGTTTCGTTGACATGAGGGGGTCGCTTAGCTAGCCCCCTCTAATCTTGCAGGGTTTCATCTCACCATTCACCGACAGGGTGTCCACTCAATTGTTTTATATTCTAGAGATAGATCAAGGTTCCAGTAGAGATCCACTTTAAAGACTAATATATTCTAGTTCCTTGAACCCTGATTTATCAATCGAATATTTATAATTTTTTTTGTCTTATGGAGCTAGGGGAGTTGAATCTCTACAAAATTAACCGGACCAAAAAGTATGAATCAAGTCGGAGAAAATTTATATACACAGTTTAATGTTTGGGAATAGATATATAGTCGGAGAGTGGACGCTCTGAAGGTTTAAGATAAGAAGAAAACTGTAACAACAACAACACGGGTCAAAGCAGCCAAGCTGCATTATATATATATATATAAATATACTTCGTATACATGTAGGCTCAATTATGTAACCTATTTCTACTACTTCATCACTAAACGCTTTTCTACCAATAGTTGGACACTTGTCCTTTTACCTCGAACCTGGTGAAACCTCGAGTCTTTTCCCGTAGAATACACCAGGAATAGAAGAAAACACAACACTGGGCATTGGAGGGAGAACTCACACAAATAATATAAAAATTCCATATTTAAATACTTTACACAGAGTTACTCATAAAGGATATATTGATATCCTGAAACTTGAATTTAGTATCCTGCCTGAAATATTTTATTTTTAGTGGTATATTAAATAATTAGGCATTGTAAGTAAATAGTTTACATCTGAAAACCGTAAATGTAAGGGGGGAAAATATCTACAGTCGGTTCTGATGTCATACAATATAGACAAAAAAAAACTTTAAGCAAGTTTATTATTAAGCAATTCTTTTTAACCGCATGGGGGAGGGGTTGTGAATATAGACAAAAAATATAGCGTTTAAAATTTTCTAAGGAGCTTTAGGGTTTAAATAAGGATCAAGAAATGAGATTGGGTACCGTACCGAGAACATATAAGAAATTGAAATAGGTATTAACAAAATTTAAAAATAGAAGATGTTGATCGTTGGTAAAGGGGCTTTTGGGTCATTATAAGTAGACCAGTTTTACGGTTCAAGCAATTTTATAAAATACAATTCCAGTATTTTTATTTTTCTATTCCTGCTGTGTTCGGCGCCATTTGCTTAACCATCACTAGAGAAATTAAAGATTATCCATGTAAAACTTATGTATTGTTATGAGTCTAGTTATTTTTTCTGGTTTTTCTTCTTTAGAAGATATAAAGATATCCATCATTTTATTTAGTATGTGTAGCGCCGTGTATCAAAAAATTGCGTATTATTAAGAATAATTTTATAAACTAAACAGATATTTTTAAATAGATTTTTTAAGCAACATTAAATGAATTGCAATCCATGTACCAAATCAGCATAAAAAGAATTTCTGATTTAGCATTAACCCGGCAAAAATTTTAATTAATTTCTATTGTTTTATGTTCTAGAAACATTTAACACGTATTTTTTACATACACTGCTGTCAAAGAAAGAGAAAAATATGTTCTCAGACAACAAATAAATTATGCTCGGAAGCGGACTTTTGTGGTTCCATATCCGGTTGGTTTCCGGTGTATACTGGTGAGCTCCCGACTAGTATCGAGGAGTTATTAAACAATAACATTTATTTAATTGTTTGCCTGGCCTAAGACTGAATTATTCTATAAATAAGTTGTAAAGATATATTTATCCTGCATCTTTGATAAGTGGAAAAATAAAACTAAATAAAACTTGTTTTTTGTCTCTTCTCTCTTGAAAGCTGAAGTTTAGTTGCAACCTACAGAAATAGATATTTTTCTACCAATATTCAATATTTTTAATATTTATGCTAATAATATACATTCCAACTAGCTTTTATTTTTCCACTTGTTTAAGCGGTTTAACTTCATCTGCTTGTTAACTGTTACCATTGTAATATAAATAACTTGTCTTTAATAAAATAGATATTTATCACAAGAGTTGTTGGATCATAGATAGTGTTGAGGGAAAGGAACTGAGTTCTTCCCACAAACTCAAGTTTTCTAATCCATATATCTTTGCAACATGACGGTGTAAACCTAACTTAATCCAACCGAATTCATAGTTTGAGATACCTTTTATCTATAACATTGGGTTGAAATGATAAAGGGATTAGTGGCAGAGACTTCATTCCTGTGCATGAATTAATTTTAGAATGGTATTGGGGGGAGGGAGAACATCTAAATTTTCAACTCGCATTTTTAAAAAATTTATTTTTTAGTCATAATAGTTTAAAATATTTTTTATATATTGGTTTTTTATCTAATCGTATTCGCCGGCAAAAAAAGGAGAAAAGAGAGAAAAAAAAATTAAAGAGGGTAAACCCCGCTTATTCTTTGGTCAGTGGACTGCAGCAGTACACAGCAAAATCCTAGTTTATAATGAGCGAACTGTTAAATCAGCGTGCCTATAGTTCACAACTATTAAAAATCCTAGTTTATAGTGAGCGAATTGTTAAATCAGCGTGCCTATAGTTCACAACACCATTAAAAATCCTAGTTTATGGTGAGCGAACTGTTAAATCAGCGTGTCTATAGTTCACAACTATTAAAAATCATAGTTTATGGTGAGCGAACTGGTAAATCAGCGTGCTGATAGTTCACAACTATTAAAAATCCTAGTTTATGGTGAGCGAACTGTTAAATCAGCGTGCCTATAGTTCACAACTATTGAAAATCCTAGTTTATAATGAGTGTACTGGTAAATCAGCGTGCCTATAGTTCACAACTATTAAACATCCTAGTTTATGGTGGGCGAACTGTTAAATCAGCGTGTCTATAGTTCACAACTATTAAAAATCCTAGTTTATGGTGAGAAAACTGTTAAATCAGCGTGCCTATAGTTCACAACTATTAAACATCCTAGTTTATGGCATGGGCGAACTGTTAAATCAGCGTCCTGATAGTTCACAACTATTAAAATCCCTTCCGCCCCCCCTCTCCCTTCAGTGTTCTTTACCATTCATAGAAGAAGCCAAAAAAGGAAAGAACAAATTTCTTTAAATTCAATTTATTACATACAATAATAATATTTTGTTTAAATCTTAAAAAAGAGTAAACTATATGAAAGAGAGTGAAAAAAAGAATGAGTAAACTATGTTAACTGAAGATATTAAACTATTTAGTAGAATATTTCTAATCTGAAGGAAGGAATGAAAAGAAGAAAAGTAAGAATATTTATAAACTGAAGGAAGGAATGAAGAGAAGAATATTTCTAAACTGAAGAAGGGAATGAAGAGAAGAAAATTAAAATAAATCTTAACTGAAGGAAGGAATGAAGAGAAGAAAAGTAAGAATATTTCTAAACTGAAGAAGGGAATGAAGAGAAGAAAATTAAGAATATGTCTTAACTGAAGGAAGGAATGAAGAGATGAATATTTCTAAACTGAAGAAGGGAATGAAGAGAAGAAAAGTATGAATATTTCTAAACTGAAGGAAGGTAGGAATGAAGAGAAGAAAAGTAAGAATATGTCTAAACAGAAGGGATTAAGAGAAGAATATTTTTAAACTGAAGGAAGGAATGAAGAGAAGAAAATTAAAAATATATCTTAACTGAAGGAAGGAATGAAGAGATGTAAAGTATTCCAGGAATATCTTATCTCAAGTATGATTGATCTACACATTGTAATGATGCACACACATACATATAGTAATATTCCTCTTTAGGAACAGAGAGAATATAGGTGAATAGAGCTCTCAATAATATTTCTGGTTTAGAACAGAGAATAAATATTTAGAGGTCTCAGAATTATTTTTGTTCAAGAACAAAGAGAATATAGGTTTACAGAGCTATCCGAAATGCGTTTTCTCAGCAACAGGAAGAATTTAGATTATAGAGGTTGCAGCTTTATTTTTTTTAGAAACAGAGAATATAGAAATACAGAGCTCTCAGTAAGGTGTTTTCTTTCGAACAGAGATGATAATATAGGTATATTGAGCTCTCTGACATATTTTTGTTTAGAAAGAGTGCTCAGTATTATTTAATCTTGAATCTGTATTTAATCCCAGTTTAAATTGATGAACCAAATTTATAAATTTCAAACACAGATTTTCTTTAAAACGATAGATGAATAATGAATGCTTTGCCTAATTTATTTTTCTAACACGATAGATGTATAATGAATGCTTTGCCTAATTTATTTTTCTAATACGATAGATAAATATTGAATGCTTTGCCTAATTTATTTCTCTCCGGTTACAGTAGTATCCGGTTACAGTAGTATCCGGTTACAGTAGTATCCGGTTACAAATTAGAAATTCAAAACATTTGCTTCTTCAATCCTAACAGTTCTTATATACTTTAGCTGGACTTGAGGAGTAAGGACGGTGTTTTCTAGAAGAATAAATCACTCCAATACAGACATGAGGAAAAGTTCAATGGAACTGAACACAAACTGTAATTTAATAATCCCTATATCTCTTCCAAACTTATAAACATCAAACCTATCCAGAATTCGATCATAGTTTGACATGTCAAAGGTCTGTAACGTCAGGTTGCAGAGATATAAGAATTGGAAAATATTGTTTGTTAAGTTTCTTTATCCCATATTACTGGTACGACTTTAACTTGGGCGTACGAGGGGGGGGCACTGGGTGCACCCCCCCCCCTACGGGTGCCCCCTACCCGTGGGGGAACGCATTCATGAAATGATTTTATATATTGTGGGGGAAAAAATAAAAATAAGATGTTAAAAGGCAACTTAATTCATCCTTTTCTAATATTTTTTAAACAAAAATTCAGCAAGTAAAACCCGGAAAATTTGCAAAGGGCAAGTTTTCATCCTTTTTAATTCTTTTTACTTAAAATTTCAGCAGTTAAAAATTGTTTTGATATTCCGCGCTAACAATTCTATAAACTTCTGTAGAAAAATATGATTTTTGTTGAACTGGGGTATGTTTTTATCGTTTAGTACAATTCATATCCAAATATTTAGTAAATAAAACCATACACATTTTGCTGCTCCGCGCAAACATCTAATTTCTGGGGGGTAAACTTATTTTTGAAAGGGGGAAAGATTTTTCAAGAAACCAAGTTTTTGCTACAAACTCAAATTTTCTAATCACTATTTCTTTGAAACCTGATGGTGTAACCCTTATTTCAAACAATTAGGCTTTTCCATAGAATTCATTGTTTGAATTATTTAAAGATCTACGACATGGTTGCACAGATATAGGGATTATAAGTTTGGAGTTTTTGGCAAAATATCATTTCTTGATTACAACTGTGATATATAATCAACAAAAAGATATACTGTTCTTTAAAAACTAAATAGTAATTTTGGGACACCAAATCTTCTAGGGGGGGAACAAAAAAAACTTTCGCCGCGCTAACGCGCGCATAAGGTGCACCCCCCGCACTAAAGCTCTTGTACGCCACTGGACTTTTTTGTTCCTTCCCCACCCCTTAAAAAAAGAAAGGAATTGAGTTTTTGCCACAACCTGAAATTTTTAAATCCCTATTTCTTTGCAACCTGATGGTGTAGACTTTTGATATTTCAAACTTAGATTAACTGATATAACACAATTCATATTTTGAAATATCTAAGGTCTACGACATCGGGTTGCAAAGATATAGGGATTAGATTAGAAAATCAGAGTTTGTGGCAAGAACTCCGTTCTTTTGATTGAAATATAGGATTTTGATCGAACATTAAAATAACTGATTAATCTCATAGGACTCATGAGAGTCGTCAGCCCCCCCCCCC